>NC_044994.1:6136158-6243014 GCF_008728515.1 Papio anubis | reverse complement strand
TGCTTTGGGAAGGAAGTTGTTAATTTAATGAGTCTTATTGCCCGGCTTTGGGTTTTATTTCTTTGCTTTTCTTTTCTCCTGATTCTGGAATTCCATAGAATCAATAGGGACTTTAACACCCTATCTCATTATAGGGGTAACTCTTTCCACCTGTGGAAACGCCTCCTGTTTTAATGTGCCGTGATGCCAAGGAGTCGGATGTTTTGCCATTCTGCTGTGCTGCTTTCCTTTCGGCACAACTGCCACGCTTCTAAAGCACATTGTGGAGGAAATACAAGTCGGGTGCAGGCCCGCCAATCCTGTAGCACTTTGGAGGCCGAGGCGGCTGATCATGAGGCCGAGATCGAGACCATCCAGCTAGCCACCTGAACTCACTGCACACCAGCTGCAGTGGTGGGCTCGCACTCCTGGAAGCCACTTGGGAGGCTGGAGGTGAGGAGAATGGCTGAACCCGAAAGTGGAGCTGGTGTAAGTGGAGCTTGCGCCGAGCGGAAGCTTGCAGTGAGTGAAGCTTAAGCCCATCACTTAGCCTGGGCGCACAGAGTAAGACTCTGTCTCAAAAGCGAAATAATGTGTTCAGGCTTTGGACAAGGAGGACAAAGCAAGGTGCCGATTTCATAGCTACCAACACCGTCCAATTTTTGTAAATGTTTGCATCAGCAAAAAGTTGAACTCTATGAATAAGTGTGGTTGTGATCATCTGCTATCACGCACGCAGAAACCCTAATTTCCACAAAGCAGAGTTTCATTATGAAGCCAGGATGATCAGGCAAGTTCCATTTGAGTAGAGGAGAAGGTAAAGGGCTTATTTACAAAGACATCTGAAACAGAATTACTTGTCTTCCAGCTCTCACATTTGAAAATGGAGAACAAGCTTACCATGTGCATGTTACATTTTACACATGCATCATCACATTTTAACTCGCAACCCCGGGCATTGCCTTTTTGTGCCCATTTTGGCACATTTGGAAACTGAAGAAAAGGAGGTCAAGGAACAAACTACTGAGTAGTAGGTCCCTAAAGAAACTAGGTGGTGTCAACTCCAGAGCCCTTCAGCCACCCTTGGCGCATCGCCTGCCCCCCAAATGTTCACACACACATAGTCACTTCGAACTTTCGTTTTGTAATGCCAAGAAACAAACAAAACAAAAGATTCCTACTTTCATCTGGAGACCAGGTTCATGTGTTAAGCATTGTGCGGCAGCTCTTCCAGATGCATTCTGCTGAGTCGGGAAGAGGATGGAGAGTGTTCAAGAAACAAAAATTAGTGACTTCTAATGCCACGAGAAGCACTTTCTGCAGCTAGTGCCACGCCAGCATGCTTCATTAGAATTACGTTAATGCCTGGAATTTTTTTTTTTTTTTTTGAGACAGGTTCGCCTCATCGCCTAGATTGGAGTACAGTGGCGGATCTTGGCTCACTGCAACCTCCTAATTCTGGGTTCAAGTGGTTCTCTTTGTTCTCTGTGTCTGAGTAGCTGATTACAGGCAGCTCGCCAGCCCAGTTAATTTCCTTTTTGTATTTTAGAGAGGTTTTACCACAAGGCCAGGCTGGTCTCTAAACTCCTGACCTCAAATGATCCATGCCTCTCTGTTGGATTAAAGACATGAGGTACCATGCCTCAACAACTCTTTAAATTTACAACTACATTCTTCTTAATGGCAATACTGTCATTTCCCATTTAAGAAAGATGAGGAAATTGGGGCACAGAAAGGTTAGGTAATTTTCCCAGTATCTTACAGGTGCTGTGGAACTGTATACAGCAGGGCTTGTCCCAGGCAGTTTCTTTACTCTAAGCACTATGTCATACATTTAGATATTAGAAAGGAAAGGAAAAGAAATCCCAGGTTGAGACAACTGTAAGTCCTAATCCAGTTTTTTCCACCCTTTTTTACTTCCACCACTGTCATTCCTTTCTTTTCCCTTCCTTCTTCTTATGAGATAAAGTTCACTATTTTATCTCCGACCTCTTAATCATTTGAACCTGTTTATGATGTCTGGCTGGTCGGCGGATCTTTACCGCTGGTCTGAACTTTATTAGTGATCCACCTTATTCTAGCGGTTGCATTATTGAATCCATCGACAGCCCACCTTTATTTCAATACCATGTGCCAGTATTTTATCAACCTTTTGCCAGCTTTTATTCTGAGAGCTTAGTCATATGTTAGAAAATGATACCAAACAGAAAAACAATCACAGTGAAAAACTTCAGGATGAACTTTCAAGTGAGGAGTTAGTTAACTTTTATCTTGATCAAAGCCTTCCTTAGGATGTTGGCCATTGTTCCCACAATCTCTCAATAGCCCTCAAGGTCCCCAAACTGGAGACCAGGACACAAACTAGGGGTCCTGAGAGTGGCGAGTCTGATAAAGAGGAAGAGGTGCTATGAAGACTCTAAATACAATTTGTCTTCATTTTGCCCCGTTATGGGCTGAACTGTTTCCCCCAAAATGCATACATTGAAGTTCTAACTTCCAGTAGCTGAGAACATGGCTGTATCTGGTGACAGGGTCTTTAAAGAGGTGATTAAGTTAAATGAGGTCATTGCATTGGGCCCTGTGTCAATATTTTTGGTGTCATAGGAAAAGCAGATTAGGACACGGACAGTACAGAGGGAAGACCCTGTGAGGACTCAGGGAGGAGAAGCCACTATGAGCCGGAAGAAACCGACTCTGCTGACACCTTTACCTTACACTTCAGCCTCCAGAACTGTGAGGACGTCAGTGTCTCTTGCTTGAGCTGCCCAGTCGGTGCTACTTGTTACAGCAGTCCAAGCTGATTAATACAGGCCCAATTCACCAATCCTGTGTTGACAAATTGGTCTTACACATAATGTAGGAAAACTGAAGGATTTTCTGTTAGTATGTAGAACTTTTTTTTTCTTTTTGAGACGAAGTTTCTCTCTTGTCGCCCAGGCTGGAGTGCAGTGGCGCAATCTCGGCTCACTGCAACCTCTGCCTCCTGGGTTCAAGCGATTCTCCTGCCTCAGCCTCCTGAGTAGCTGGGATTACAGGTGCACACCACCATGCCCAGCTAATGTTTGTATTTTTAGTAGAGACGGGGTTTCATCATGTTGGCCAGGATGGTCTTGAACTCCTGACCCCAGGTGATCCACCTGCCTCAGCCTCATAAAGTGCTAGGATTACAGGCGTGAGCCACTGTGCCTGGCCGGTATATAGAATATTAAACCCTTGTCCCAATAAAATCCACAATATTTCTTTTGCCCTTTTTTTGCATGGTTGACTAAACTGCCTTTTCTCTGGATTTAAGGTTGGCTGAACACAAACTGATGATGCAGGGGTTCTCACTAGACTCAGAGTCAATGGAGTCTTGCTAAACCTGCAGCTGATACAGCCACTTTTAAATCCACTTTCATCACGATTTTCCACCAAGTAGCCTTTGTTAATGATCACTGGAATGCACATAAACAGTGTCACATAAATAAAGTAGGCACACATCAAACGCCACTTTCTAAAAAGGAATCCAGACAGGAATGTTCATGTGGGCCTCAATCTTAACTTAAATATATAAAATCCATCTCAGGCACAGATGTCTAAAAAATACAGATAACTGAATTTTCCAGCAACAGAGGTCAACTTCCCATGTGCAGAGAGAAGGGAAGCCTCTCCTCTCCACAGAAAGTGCAGCTGTTCTCCGCAGGCTCTCAGGGAATCTACAGGGCTCGATACCAGACACGACTCCCTCTGAAAATTCTCCATAGAAGAACCTACCTGCCTCCATGGGGGTAACTGAACAGTGAATGAAGGCATGTTTTCTCTCTTGCATGAAGGAAATGAACTTTTCCCAGACAAAAGAGATTTAGATGAACAGTTAAGTGCGTTTGATAAATAATATTGCTCAATTATCCCTGTGAAAGTGGCGATTTTGTGCTAAGCTTTATGTCTCATGAAATTATTAGAGAATGAAATGTAAAATGACCATCTGAATTAATACTTACTACTCATGAATAAAGAAGCAGTTGTTTAATAGGAAGCTAATTACTAACGCAGATATGGCTCACTTCCAGTTTTATAGTGTGTCAATCACCAAAGCACTTCAGTCAATCGATCAGCACGTGAAGTGGCAACAAAAACTAGGAAAAACAGAGATGCTAGGGAGCTGAGAGGGAAGGAAGGATGCCTGGATACACATTTTAAATACAGTTCTCAGAGCAATTACTTGAAATGTCATTTATATTATATTTCAGTTGGCAGTTTTAACTGTTATCTCCTCATTTTAGGAGCAGTATACTCAATTAACAGACCAAAAAAACCCAGCTTCATAAATGAGAAGAACATTTTAGAATAAAACATGATTTGTTTCTCTTTAAATTTGGTGCTGCCATTAGATGTGCAAAATAAACATGTCCCAAAATTAAAACAAAACAAAACATGTCCTTGTCCAGTAACTTTTCTCTTTTTTCCTCATTTTCTTTTGGCTTTTTGTTTTGATTAGGGGAGGAGGGACAGGCTGCCAATAGTGATAAATTTAGATCAAGCAGATTTCTTTCCTTAAAATTCTTAAAATTCATGTCTCGGACAGGACAATCCAGGAATGCTCCCTTCAGAACTATGCTGAGATACTTAAAGTGGACGTTGAAGAAAAGTCAAAGAAAGAATGACGATTGCTGACAAATAGAGGGCACAGAGATACGAGCCCATTTAAAACGTAAATAGTAACCCATGATAGTAATCTGGAGATAGGAAAGGAATACTTCAAATACCCATCAGAAGCAGTTTCGCCTTCTATCAGTTAGAAAAGCGATTTCAGAAGGAGCCCACCCACAAGCTGACCCATGGTCCAGGTGCCACCGTTTCCATTTGAGGGTGACTAATAGAATTGTTGTTTTAAAAAGCATGCAGGCTGGGGGTGGCGGCTCGCGCCTGTAATCCCAGCACTTTGGGAGGCCAAGGTGGGCAGACTGCTTGAGCCCAGGAATTTGAGACCAGCCTGGGCAGCACGGCAAAACCTTGTCTCTGCAAAAACTAAAAAAAAAAAAATCATCCAGGCATGGTGGCGCATGCCTATAGTCCCAGTCATGGAGAGGCTGAAGTGGGAGGATCACTTGAGCCTGGGGAGTCAAGGCTGCTGTGAGCCATGATGGTGCTGCTGCACTCCAGCCTGGGTGACAGAGCGAGACATTCCTCACAAAAGGTGCTGAACCGCTTTATCTAAGAAACAGAACAGACAAGTAAGAGGTTGGTTTCCATTCCTAGTCCCGATGTATTTCTTCCTATAATTGTTCCTATTGCTCAAGCTGACCAAGTGTTCTTGGCGATTTTGCTAGATTTGTGGAAAATTAGCTGGAACTACCTCAAAACCACAGCCAGACATGTCACCAAATGCTCTTGGTGGGGATCTTCATTTATTTTCCCCACCTTGTAAGATCCACGTGACAGCCAAGTGCCCCTAGAATGATATAAACCCACTTGTGAAATGCAGTTATAGGCCATTCTCAGACCTGAGAAATCCAAAAAGCACCTTTTCTATTCCCCAACTCCTAACCATTCCCTTGGCCGGAACTATTGAGTTTTCACCTAGGAGTATCTTCGCCTTTGAAATCACACTAGGCTTTTCTCCAAAATGCAGTTCCCCACTTGTTCATGTTGGGACGGTGGTGGCAATGAATGGCATCCCTGCCTTCCTCTTCTGGCTGTGGAAGTAGGCTCAGAAATCTGTCATGAAGATTGGAAAAAGCAGTTTGCAATATTCCAGAAAAAAGCAAACCGGAGGATGTGGTGTAGATGGGCGCAGCAGAGGCCTGCTCAACACACTCCCTCCTGCGTCACAGCCTGAGTGGGTGCTTGTGGATCCACCCTGGAAGCTCTGTCCTATGGGCCAGAACCTGTGCATCTGAGAACAGCCTGCACAGGAAAAGAAGAGCGCACACATGCCCTGGGGGAGAGAGTCAGCTGTCCCCGAGTGAGGACAATGACTGCTCCTCCCTTGAGGACAGGTGGGGGAGGGGTGAGCAAAGGAACACTCCACAGGGACACAGGAGACTGGGGACAAGGGACGCCCACTAACAATTTTTCACTGCAGCTTCCTCCAGTCATCATTAACTGAGCATCTGCTTTGTCACAGGGACTACGCCAGGTGCCACAAATATGGCAGCGGATGGAAGGTCTATGTGACCCAATGGTGGGAAAGCCAGAGGCTGACCAAGTCACCAGGGAGAAGGGCGGAGGCTACGAGAGTGTCTGGGTGTTGGGGGAAGGCCCATTAAGCCTGGAGAAGGCAGATAGTCAAGGAAGGCTTCCCTGAAGGTATCTCTGAAGCCAGATGGGAGATGTCCAGGTAACTGGAGCGAAGGTGAAGAAGGACAGAGTGGAACCCTGAGGGCAGAGCACAGAGGAAGGAGTGCAGAGATGGCAGGAGAGAGCCAGCGTGGGCCTGGTCAGGGCCATGGGCCAGCACACAGATGTTTGTGCGCCGTGGTAAAACCCTTAGACCATCCCAGGACCTGAACCCAAGGAGCTACGGGGTCACCAGGGCTGAAGATCACAGAATTGGATGTTGGTGCCTGGAAATCATGAGAGATGGCGGTGCTGACTGTAAACACCAAGAGACCAGAGCAGAGATAAAAGAATGGGTCTTACGGGGTTTTCTAAAAGGTCGAAACGTGAGTGAGAAGGAAAACACAAAGAGGCCAAGCAGGGCCTTCCAGCTCTGATCAGATGCCTCTCTCCACTGTAGGAAGAGTGCAGAGTTCTCTCCCACGTGGCCCCAAAGCCCACACCTCCCCCCTCTTGCCTCAGTCCCAGAGAATTTCTCGCTAAAAACTCAACTTCTTTTCACCTCTTCTCCTAGTCCTCACATTGATCTGGTTTTGCCCCAGTTGATGGAGCGATGGTGAAGAGCTTACAGCTTGCATCCCTTCTTCTCATGCCTTATTATGAGAAAACACACGGGTATCACACCCAATGACAGTAAAAGGGGCCCTTAATCATTAAGCCTCGAAAATCCAACAGGTGATACTGCCCAGAAAAGCTGTGCAAATCCGTACTTAACGAACTCCATTAAACATTAACCTGTTAGTTATACATTTACAACACCCAGAAACAATAATTATGTGTTCTTTCCTCCGGGCACTAAATCCAGCTGAATCGTTGATAGTTTCAGCACCAGAGAGATGAGAAAGTATTATTTTGTGTGTGTGTGTAAAATTTCACTTTTTATATGGATCTTTGGTCTATACTCTACTTGAAGATTCTCCTTTTTCTTTAGACACATCTGACTTCATTGAGTATCTAACTGACAAATCATCATATTTAAAGCTTATTTTTAAAAGAGAATATCCAAATATGTAGGATACATAATATATAGGAAGGCTTTTGTTTATTTTTTTAAAACATGCAGTGGGAATGTAAAATGGTGCGGGTACTACGGAAAACAGTACAGTGGCTCCTCAAAAAATTAAGCATAGAATTACAATATGATGCAGAAATTCCTCTTCCAGGTATACATCCAGAAGAATGGAAAGCAGGGACTCAAGCACACATACACACCAATGTTCACAGCAGCATTATTCACAATAGCTAAAAGGCGGAAACAGCCCAAGTATCCATCAATGGATGGATGGCTGAACGAAGTGTGGTCTATGCATACAATGGAATATTATTCAGTCTTAAAAAGAAAGGACATTGTAATACATGCTACAACACAGATAAACCTTGAGGACATTATGTACGCTAAGTGAAATAAGCCAGACAAAAGGACAAACAGCGTACGATTCCACTTATGTAAGCTTGATTACCCAGAGTAATCAAATTCAGAGACAAAAGATGAATGGAGGCTACCCGGGGCTGGGGGAAGACAGGAACGTGGAGTTGGTGTTTAAGAGGTAAAGAGTTTCCATTTGGGAAGATGAAAAAGTTCTGGGGATGGATGGTGGTGATGGTTGCACAATGTACTTAATGTCACCGAACTGCACACTTAAAAATGGTTAAAATGGCTCCCACGGCAGCCTCAAGTGCCCCGTCCCATCTGGCTCCCCCTGCTGATGTCTATTGTTATCTTCTCTCCTGTCCTTGTGTTGAAGGCAAGAAACGAGGTGTCAAGCCCCCATTCCCTCCCTACTGTGACAGCAGGGTTGGATGTTGTGTATTGTAAATTTTTTTTTGTTTATTTTGTTCTGAAATTAAAGTATGCAAAATAAAGAATATGCCATTTTTATACAAAAAAAAGGTTACAATGGTAAATTTTATGTTATGCATATTTTACAACACCACCCCCTCCAAAAAAAAGAGATGAAAAGTGAATGGTATGAAGCTTCAACCTTGTGAAAGACTGAGCTGTCTCAGTTGCAAATGAGTAGGAATGTAGTATTTCTCGGCAGGGGCCAACTCCATAGAAACCAATCAAGTCAGCGGAGGTCAAGCAAACAGCTCCGAGGGGATGTCTGAAATCTTATCTTTCTCATGACCTGATTTCGGTCACATTCTTTCTGAGCTCTGGCAAGGCATGATGATACTTCACAAAATACAAAATCAGAGCCCCAAACTCAGGGCTTTACAGTGAAAGACCCACTGTTTACACAATGCTTTCTCCTTGGTGGCATTTCCTGAACAGCACAGTGACCTCAGGCAGCCCCATTTCTTGCCTGGCTCAGTCTATAAGACTGATACAAGACTGGATAAAGTTGTAAATGATCCTAAATATTGTTCATCCCAATGGAGACCTACTAAGTGGTTATTTAACTGGCATTTTTTTGTGCTTCTGTCATATGAAGAACACAGATAAATGTCTTCTGATTACATACCATTAAATAGTAGGTAAAGTAAACATTCTTAAATTATATTGACAATCCTCATGATAGTCTTGTAAATACTATGGAGGAAAAGGTCTTAGAAACTGTTGAAACTGCACTGGATCAGTCACTTGCTCTTAAAAGGGTGATAAAGAATAGCCAAGGCAAGGCGCGTGGCTCACGCCTGTAATCCCAGCACCTTGGAGGGCCAAGGCGGGTGGATCACAAGGTCAGGAGATCAAGACCATCCTGGCTAACAGGGTGAAACCTCGTCTCTACTAAAAATACAAAAAAATTAGCCAGGTATGGTGGCACACGCCTGTAGTCCCAGCTACTCAGGAGGCTGAGGCAGGAGAATCTCTTGAACTCAGGAAGCGGAGGTTGCAGTGAGCTGAGATGGCACCACTGCGCTCCAACGCGGGTGACAGAGCAAGACTCTGCTCAAAAAAAAAAAAACAAAAAATAAAAAAAAAAAAAAAAAAAACACTAGCCAAAATTTGATCCAAAAACTCCTGTACAGAAGGGTGTGGGGGAATTCTCTGTACTTCCCATTCAATTTTTCTGTAAACCTAAAACTTCTCTAAAAAATAGTCTATAATTTTTTTAAAACACAGAAACAAACAATTACACATGTTCAAATAATTCTCAACTGATAAGAAAGCTTATGTTGGTCAGGTGCGATGGCTCACACCTGTAATCTCAGCACTTTGGGAGGCCAAGGTGGGTGAATCACTTCAGGCCAGGAGTTCGAGACCAGCCTGGGCAGCATGGCAAAACCTCATCTCTACTCAGAATTCAAAAATTAGCCAGGTGTGGTGGCATGCACCTGTAGTCCCAGCTACTCGGGAGGCTGAGGCACAAGAATGACTGGAACTGAGGAGGCAGTGGTTGCAGTGAGCCGAGATCACACCATTGCACTCCAGCCTGGGTGACAAAGTGAGACTCTGTCTCAAAAATCAGCCCAGTTGGCTGAACAGAAGCTAGTAAGTATAATAGTTTTAAAGCTTTACCAAATTTCCCAGGCTATCTCAGTTTGTACAGCTATGCCATCCAGCTAATTATTTGCAGGTTTAAATATGACCTCACCGTTTTCCCAGGTTCCTTTCAGAAACGGACAGGCCAGAGCGAGTCAGTGCTTTCTAAGTGCCTGCATACAAATTGCAAAGAGACCACAGGTCTGAGGAGGTGCCCTGGCATCAACAGGCAGCTGTCCCAGTCACTAAGAAGTCTCTACCTTCATTGCACTTTGGCAGCCTGGTCATCTCACCAAAACCAGCACTTTCAGAGTTAGAATTCCACAATCACCATATTCCCCTGCAAAAAGGTAGTGATAGGTGAGTAGTATATTTTTAATTTCCTATAGTCCAGAGAATTTTAAAACTACATTGAATGTTTTCCATGATTTAGGCTTAACATGACAAATCCAGAGGATGTATTCTCTACATCCCAGCGCATATTGGTGAGTGATGTGTATACAAATCGACACATTCTTCAGATTTTTCATGTATGTATAAGATGAAATAATGAATAGGAAAGCACTTTATAAAATGCACAATACAGAGGTAAGGTATCAGATTTTTAATCAATTTCCCCATGTTCCATAGTTATTCTTGTGACAACTGGCACTTCTCAAAATAATGAGACTTAGAGTCAAATCAGTTTTTTCTCTTTGGTTAGAATATGACTTGAAAAGTCTGTCCAGCCTCTGATATTGATATTCAATATCTAAAAATGTCACCACCGTGTTATAGCAATTTGGCTGCCTCAATGGATCAATGATCATAAAATGTACACATGTGAAGATAATAAACCAAACATTGTTTAAGCATCTTATTTTAGCTTAGTGCTCCCAAAGATATGTCCAGTACAGTGACCTAATGTAACAACTCATTATAAACAAATAAATTCTCTGCTATTCAATTAGCACAGGACAAAAATTTAAAAAAAGAAAATAAAATTCTGATATCCGTATTGCCGAGGAATTGTGAAACACACTTTGTCACTGTTACTGAGCAGATAAGTTGAGCAATGTTCTTGAAAAAAATAAGGCAATAAAGATCACATTTTAAAAAATTTAAGCATTTAACCAAATAATCTAATTTTTTGGAATCGACACTAAAAAATAAATTACCAGGCCGGGCGCGGTGGCTCAAGCCTGTAATCCCAGCACTTTGGGAGGCCGAGATGGGCGGATCACGAGGTCAGGAGATCGAGACCATGCTGGCTAATACGGTGAAACCCCGTCTCTACTAAAAAATACAAAAAATTAGCCGGGCGAGGTGGCGGGCGCCTGTGTTCCCAGCTACTCGGGAGGCTGAGGCGGGAGAATGGCATGAACCCAGGAGGCGGAGCTTGCAGTGAGCTGAGATCCGGCCACTGCACTCCAGCCTGGGCGACAGAGCAAGACTCCGTCTCAAAAAAAAAATAAATAAAAATAAAAATAAAAATAAAAATAAAAAATAAATTACCATAACAGCCATAAAATATTCAAATGTTTGTTGCAGCATAACTTAGAATAGCCCCAAATTGGAAACACCTTAAGTGTCTCCCAATGGGAACAAGTTAAACGAATTATTGTGTAGCCAAATGATAGAATATCATTCTGCCACTAAAAATTATTACAGGCATTTTGCTGGTCGCTATGAAGAAGAAACTGGTACCACCTGGCTCTCCTTCAGTGAACAGCTAGAACTCTGGACACAGGATGTAAAGAATGAGTTTCAAATATTGGACAGCAGGCAGCACGGGAAAGTGACTCCCGGGAGAAGAGCCCAGGATTGCTTTGCTTTCTGACTAGAGGCACTTTCTGGACTGTGCTTTGTCAATGTTTTATAAAGTTAAATATACATATATCTTGTGGCCAGTTCCACTCCTAGAGAAATGAAAACATCCAGAAAGATTTGTAAGAATGTCCACAGCAGCATTTTTACAATAGACAAAAACTGGAAATACCCAGCAAGACAGTGGATAAATAAATGTTGGTATATCCACAAAGTGAAATACTACACAGAAATGAATGGAACAAGCCACTCATACAAGCAACGGCATGTGAATCTGACAGACCTCATGCTCAGAGAAAGAAGCCAGACACAAAAAAGACAACACTGTGATTCCATTGATAAGAAGTCATCTCACAGGCAAAACTCTTCCAAAGTGAAAAACAAATTCAGGACAGCGGTTCCTCTGGCTGCTGGGAGGGAGGAGAGCAAGTGGGGAATTGGCTGGGAAGCGGGTGGGGGAACCTTTTGGGGTGATGGAAACGTTCTATATCTTGACAAGGGGATGGCTTATACAAGTGTCTGTATTTATCAAAACTCACCCAACTATACACCCAATATCTGTGCATTTCACTATATGTCAATTATATCCCAATAAATAGAAAAAAAACAAAACAAAACAAAAAATGAGAGGAAATGTTTATTCTAGGACTGAATGTACTATGTCAGCTCCACAGACACGCCAGGCTTTCTAATTTCCAGGTCTTTCCCACCCTACTCTTTCCTGATGCTTCCTTCTGTATTCCCTCCTCCTTTCCTCCAGCGGGTCCTTTTTGCATTGTTTCTTTTTGGTCTTTTTTTTTTTTTTTTTTTTTTTTTTGAGACGGTGTTTTGCTCTTGTTGCCCAGGCTGGAGTGCAATGGCGTGATCTCGGCTCACTGCAACCTCCACCCTCCGGGTTCAACTGATTCTCCTGACTCAGCCTCCTGAGTAGCTGGGATTACAGGTATGTGCCACCATGCTTGGCTAATTTTGTATTTTTAGTAGAGACAGGGTTTCCCCATGTTGGTCAGACTGGTCTCGAACTCCCGACCTCAGGTGGTCTGCCTGCCTCAGCCTCCCAAAATGCTGGGATTACAGGCATGAGACACCACTCCTAGCCCGCATTGTTTCTTTGAACTGCTGAGTGGTCCTTCCTATGTGTTCTCCGTGTACCCCCATCCCCTGCACGCTCTACGCCACTCAGCAGAAGCCTATTTTTCCCACCAGACCAGAAGGCCCTTGAGAGCTGAGGCCTGCCTCAAACACGCAATGAAAGTGACCTGCTCATCACTGCTAATAGCCGACGTAGTGAAGGAACCGACCATGTGTTGTGCACTTTCTCTGCACTAAGGGCTTAACGTGGATCTGATCATTGTCTTGTTCATCGACGAATCCTGAGATCCCAGTATGCACAAGGCAGAGATTCCGTGATTTCTTAAATATATTCAGTGTTCTCAGATATGATGCAATGGAGCAAAAGGTCACCCCTGGTTGTAAGAATCACAGGGGATTTTTTAAAATAACTTTTTTCTTACATTTTTCTACAGTTTAAAAAGTTTCTGCTATTATATGTTACCAGTACATCAAAATAAAGGAAGTTCTGTGTAGAGAAAAGGTCCACTGAAGACATTAAAAACACAAGAGATATTTTGAGATCTAGCTGAGGTTTTTATAAGCCATTTTTTAAAAAATGTTGTTACAGCTCTGTTTTTAAAGATGGAAATGCTACAATCTGAGTAGAAGCTAAGTCAATACATAAAAAGAAAAGAAAAAGCTAGAATGGACACCAAACTGCACTATATTTTTCAAAGAAAAATTTCTTGAGAAATTAAAACTTATCCCTTTTATTTTCAGCTTCAATATAACAGGAAGAAATAATTTCAGAACGGACTTCCCTCTTTTCCCATAAATATACAAAAATCTTTACTTTGATGCCAAAACAGTTGGGGATATGAAAAGCATATTGTGATCCAATCCTGCAAAACCGTCTTCACGGATTTCCCTGAATCCTCCCAGGCCCAATGCAAGAAGTCCTGCTGGGTAGAAACCCTGAAAGTGTGCGGCCAAACCTTGGCAGCTCAAAATCTAAAGAGAACTGAGCTCTGCCAAATGGCAAAATGGTTATCCTGGACTATCTGGCAACCCCCACCAATAATACATAAGTGAGAAAGCTTAAATACAAATCTTAACACGAAACAAAACTCCATCTTGTTCCTAAGCCTGGCCTCAATTGTTTTCACTTATTCAGCTCACTTACTGTGAAAAGAACAGTATCTGCATTCCTGTTCGGTTCCTATAAGCTCTTCACCTCACCTAAAGACAGGGGTGCGGCCCCTACAAGATAAGATATGCAAGGCTGCAAAGATTAAAGCCTTCCAGAGAAAGACCCTTTCAGAAGGCTAAGGTAGTAGTAGTTTTAAAACAGGCCTCAAATTCTTCACCCCTCCTCCGGTTGACGGGTGAGGCTGGTCTATCTTTCCCAACTTGAATCTCTGCCAACCTGAGTGACCGGGTGTCTCATAGAGCACAGGGAAACTGGCACTGTGTGACTGGAGACCAGGTCTAAGAGGCGACACAACTTCTGCCTCCTGCCCCAAGCTGCCCTATAAGCCAGCTGCCTTAAGGCCGCCATGCTGTGAGGAAGCTCTGGCACCCATGTGGAAAGACCACACAGAGAAGCCCTGAACCCTCATGAACATAGCCTCCAGCTGCCCCAGGGACCTTCTCCCAGCTGCTCCAGCACCCTCTTCCCCAGGTTCCCCAAACCCCCTCTTCCAGCTGCCCCAGAGACCCTCTTCCCTAAGCTGCTCCAACTTTAGCCCCCATGGTCTGCAGCCTTAGACATACCCACTCAGGCCTTTCCGAAATCCTGACCCCACCGAAATCAGGAAAGGTATAAAATGAATGTTGCTGTTTTAAGCCATAAAGTTTCACAGTGATTTCTTCCACAACAGATAACTAGCAGAGAAGCTATGCATGAGAAAATAAAACGAGGTAATGAAAATGTGAAAACGAAAGAAAGACCTATTTCTGAGGTTAGCAGCTTCACAGAAAACATGACAACAAAGATAAAAATGTCTGAAGGGCAGGAATTTAGGGTGGCTTACTTCCAAATCATAATGATGAGCTTAAGATTTCTTCCAATCTATTTATTTTACCAAGCAAATCAAGAAACCTTAATATCTGAAATTGGTGGAGGCCAGTATGAAGTAATAGAAACTGGAATAGAATCATTAGAGTACAAACAAGCATACAGTAAAAGTAACTTCTATCTGAGTGCTTCTAGGAAGGGTTTCTGCCTAACCTCTTTTCAGGAACAGCCAAAATTCACTTGTAATGAGACGCTCCAAGTTACATGCAATTCTTGCAATAAAAATCTTTAAAGATTTTATCTTAAGAATGTGAAATTTGCCTATTTTCTTGTTGACCTTGTCGATGTGCTTAATAAACACTTTATATTTGAATGATATAATAATAAACCTCACCTAGTACTGGTCAATTTTTCAGAAATTTGGGGGAAAAAAACAACTGACATCTGAATTAATGAGGTTTTACAAAACCCAGCAAACAAGCAGCTCTTGTCTAAAGGTTTGCATAAAACAAAGGCCCCTCTGTGATTATGTTCCCACAACAAAGTGCTACTTCCTAATTAAACCTACACATAAAATAAAGCAGGGCTCCAAAAGGCAGCTTTATTTTCAATGCCATAGGGAACTTTCCTTCTTTACAAAACAGATCTTATCTTCTAAAAGACCATTATACATTTTTACTCACACATCTGACCCTCACTCCCAGTGAAATGTTCTCTGGGTTTAAAAGCTTTTTAAGGAAAAGAGAAGATACTGATTTATTTTCCTCCTTCTTCGTAAAAAAAAAAAAAAAAAGGTTAGGTAGCACCCAATTCTATCAGCCACTGCAAAAGCATGAAGAAGTGTCAATACCCTACTGGATTCATGGGGGAGAGGACCCTACTGAGCAGGCAAACAGAAGAGGGAAGCGGATAGAATCTGAACACTCCCAACATCAGGAGAGAATTGCAAGAGCTCTTGCCAGTCTCCCCATAAAGTCAGAACAAAGGAAAACAATAATTGGAGACCAAAGACAAGGCGACAGCGTGGCATGGTGTAGAGGGAACCAGAGGTCCTGGTTTCCAGGCCTAGCCTGAGCACGTGCAGCCATAGACCCCGGGCAAGCCTGTGACCCGCTTGCTCTGTGCTGTGATTTTTTGTACCTGCAAAGAGGAGATCATTCACATTCCAGAACTGCTGGGAAAAGCAGATGAAATAATACGGATGAGGAAAAAAATGCTGAATAGTCTATAATTCATATCTATAAGTTCCTATATGTGTAGCTGTTAATAACATTCCTCTTTCAAAAGATGCTCAAAACAAAATTAACCATAAATTTGTCATATAAACCTCAAACGTGATTGATATTCACTGCATTATTTCATGGGTATATGTACGAAATGAACCTTTTTTCATCGATAGCTCAAGTTATCACCCATAACAGAAAAAGCACCAAAATGTTAGGCCTGAGGATTCTTGGGCAAATGATGGGTAAGCCATATATATAGAAACTATTAATGCAGCTTTAACAATTATTAATCTTGAGTTTTAGTTATACTGGGAAATGCTCATGATATAAAATTACATAAAACATTCAAACACGAATTTATATATCACATAATCTGTCTCAGCTGGACGGTCAGAGTGGTGCAATGATGCAGAGTCCAGGCTCTTAAGCTTCAGTGAGTCTCACCCTTGAGCAAGCCTCTTTAAACTCTCTAAGTCTCAGTTTTGTCATCTGTCTAAAGGGGATAATAACAGGAGCCAACTCATAGGCGATTATGAGAATTCAATGACATAATCCTCATCAAGTGCATAGCACAATGTCTGGCGCAGTAAGTATGTAATACATAATAGTACTGTCGTAGCATTATTAAATGCACAGAATTGTAGGCAAATGACACAGTCAATATTCCAAGATACCAATTAGCGATTGCTACAGGGTGAAGAGATGATGTGTTTCTGCCCGTTTACGCTTATCTGTATCTTCCATTTTTCTATGATGATTCCATCTTAATTTCCTAATCAGAAAATTATTGACTTATGAATTTCTCAAAATCTGCATAACTGCACTCCTTAATCCTGTTAGCTAACTGTGATTAGATTCTATTAAGCCCTTGTTTAACATTTCCCTTGGTGATATCTGAAGATTCTTTGGGAATCTAAAGTAATTTGCGTATTAGAAATATGACAGAGGGAAAAAAACTCAGGTTTATTAAACGTGAGGAGTTTGTTAGGTACTCTACATCCTTCACGCTATCACATTTCACTTTGTATATATCACCCTACCATACTTTATGCATCTCCACCAAATCACGCCACCAAAACCCAACAGTTAATACACAAATGGAACTGCTTCTGTATTTCCTCCATCCTTATCCTGAAGGTCTCGCGACCAAGCTGGTGCCCTGATGTAGTCTCTCAGCTGAGAACCACGAACACCTAGTCTGTAATGTATTAGACAGCAGTCCATGATTTCTCCAGAATTCACTGTAATATGCTTTCTACATATTCAAAAGTATTTGTAATAAAAAGGCTCAATAAATAAAAAAATCTGAGAAAGACTTGATCAGATATAAGCGTAATGTGCTTTGTTTAAAAAAAAAAAACAACAAAGCACAAGCAGAATTTTTATACTGTGTAAACGGTAAAGAAATTTCTGAATACTACTTATTTTAAGTGATCTTATTTTAAAAGCCTACCCTAAAACACTGAAAATTACCTAAAGCAGTCTATAACTACATGTGTATGTTTATTTTTTAAAAATGCCTTAAACATCTAAAATGGAGACTGCCTTCTGGAATTCCTCAGACTAACCTAGTCCATCCCTTCAGGATGAAGTCAAGCATGACAAATTTCAAGACAAAGGATGGACTTACAGAGGTTTGAAATCCATATGTAAAATACCCAGGTCTTAATTTGGCCAAATTCATGTAATACCACATTCCTAATAATGAACACAGTTTTACTTTTTCCTTTAGAAAAACGAAAATACGTTAGAAAGGTGATGGGAAAAACCAAAATCTTCCAGAGAACCATTCTTACAACTGAGATAAACACAAAGGCCAGGGTAAAAAAGAAGCTCTTGGCTGGGCGTGGTGCTCATGCCTCTAACTCCAGCACTTTGGGAAGCCGAGGCAGGTGGATCACCTGAGATCAGGAGTTCGAGACCACATACCTGTAATCCCAGCTACTCAGGAGGCTGAGGCAGGAGAATCGCTTGAACCCAGGAGGTGGAGGTTGCAGTGAGTCAAGATCGAGCCATTACACTCCAGCCTGGGTAACAACAGCGAAACTCCGTCTAAAAAAAAAAAAAAAAAGAAAAAAGAAAAAAAAAGACAAGAAAAAAGAAGCTATTTTCTTTTTTCTTTAGGGGGATTTGAAAATATTAAGGAGTGTCACATTAATTCATGTCCTACACCTGAAAGCTATTAAAAGTGTTATTTTACTTTCATAATACTGTGAACCTGAACTTGGAAAATGTCTTCTGAGGTGCACATCTTGCTACCTTATTTGCCGTAATTATTACAGAACACAAGTTCCTTGTACATCAATATATGAAGTATCACCTTGTCTTGTTAAAATCCTGCACATTTGGCCAGGCATGGTGGCTCACACCTGTAATCCTAGCACTTTGGGAGGCCGAGGCGGGCAGATCACGAGGTCCAGAGATGAGACCATCCTGGCCAACATGGTGAAACCCCGTCTACTAAAAATACAAAAAAATTAACCGGGCGTGGCGACAGGAGCCTGTAGTCCCAGCTACTCGGGAGGCTGAGGCAGGAGAATCGCTTGAACCCAGGAGACAGAAGTTGCAGTGTGCCGAGATCACGCCACTGCACTCCAGCCTGGGTGTCAGAGCGAGACTTTGTTTCAAAAAAAAAATCCTGCACATTTTAAAACTATCACTTATTCAAAGAATTCTGATTGTCATTAAATCTCCATAATTCCTATGTAAATCCTACAATGCACATTACAATTATTTGCCTTTCTTAACCAATCTCATATTTTACATGAAATTTATGAGTTCTAACACAAGAGAATGGAAATAAATAAGAATTAATGCGATGGCTTTTCTGAAAAGCTCAAATCAGAACCAGGACAATGGCTCCAAAACACCTACCATCTCTCCCCTCCCCTCCCTTCTCCCCTCCTCTCCTTTCCTTTCCTTTCCCAGGAACATCAGGGCAACTGGGGCTCATCTCATATTTCTTCGCATCCTCCTATGTGGCCTTCAAGCAAGGGAAGAGGATGCAAGTGTGGCTGGAGCCAATCATACCTTCCCTTTCCCCACTCATGCTGAAGGCGCTGCTTAAGTTAGTATTGGGCAACTCCAGCTTACCTGGCCCAGACAGACTGCATCTGGCAGGGGAGACACAGTCAAGAGGTTTAACACTGTCTTGTTTTGTTTTCTTCTAGCCTTATATAATCCTTATAGAATAACTTGCGCAAAGACATTAGCAAGACAGTAAGCTAAAAGTTAGCAAATACGTGTGTTTTCCCCCCTCCCTCCCCACGCATCTGTCGGCAGCCAGCAAACAGCCTGACATATCCTGGATGGATGGGTGTGCCCTGTTGACACAGCTTCAAAGAACAGCAACCATAAGGAAGCAATTTCACCCATCTCCTCAAAGACACCTGGGAATGATAAAAGTGACAAGAAATGGCACCAGGGACTCCTTCTGTATACCACTTGCCTTCACCTCGTGGAAAATAGACCAGAATGTAAATGTGTTCAGAAAGAAGCCAGACTTTCCCAAGAGTCATTGGAAGACCACAGTTGAGCAGCCCATAGACACTCTTCGATGGTGCTGGCCTGACCTACCTGTCTTAGGTCCAGAGTGATTGTGACCCAGTGATACTCTCTCCCATTCTGAATGCTGGGACTTTGCCACCAGTTATTGGTGCCATCTATGGCATGTGATATTGGATGGCGTTCTGTTAAAAGAAAATAAAAAACATGAATTCCTCTCAGCTCTTGCTTTACATTTCTTAAGTTCTAAACCATAATGCTAGTGGAAACAAAGAGCAGCGAAGGTGAACACAATGTTTATGGCTTCCTAATAGAAGTCTCAGTCCTCATTTCACAAAGTGTACATTCCCACGGAAATTTCAGAAACGAAGGCGCGACACTTGCCTCTGGGGTTCGCACTGTTGCCATCACAGATCCGGCACTGTGGGTTTCGGACGGGCCGACCCGGCACATGCTCCACAAGTTTGCAGAACATCTCGGGCCCCTTCTCGCCACAGGTGGCATTGGTACCGATGTCAGCGTTGCTGGCAAGATTGAGAATGGCAGGAAACAGGCCTGAAAGTGAAAATTCACCAAATCAGCTGAGCCACTTGAAATCCAGAGAATGAGCTTACCCCATCCCACTTGGTAGGTGAATCAAAAGGAGACTGAAAGTCTATGTGCTGAATGAAGGAATCCTTACACAAACACAGGATACTAGCATGGTTTCAGCTATATGAAATTCTAGGAGAAGCAAAATTCATCTATGGGGAAAAGTCAAAACATTGTTGCAGGGGGTAGGGATTGACTATGAAAGGACAGAGGAACTTTCTAGAGTAATATGTTCCTATCTTGATAAAGCTTTGGGTTTCACAGGCAGATGCAGTTGTGAAAAATCATAGAATGAGTACACCTAAGATTTGGGTAGATCTGTGTATCTTAGTACGTGTACATTCTACCTCAAAAAAACAAAATAAAAGAATCATAAACAAATACCAATGTACATGGGGAAATGTTTAGGAGTAAAGTATACTTATGTCTCCAACTCACTTCGAAATGCATCACAAAGTAAGCTGGCTTCCAATGATATGCCATCTCACACTAGTCAGAATGTCTATGACTAAAAAGTCAAAAAACAGATACCGGAGAAGCTGTGGAGAAAAGGGATGCTTATATACTGTTGGTGGGAGTGTAAATTAGTTCAGCCACTGTGGAGATCGTGCCACTGCACTCCAGCCTGGGCAATAGAGCGAGACTCAGTCTCAAAAAAATAAATAAATAAAAATCAAGGCAAGAGTATGGGTGTTCACTGTACAATTCTTTCCACTTTTCTGATTGAAAACGTTTACAATAAAATGTTGTGAAACAGGCTTTAGGGGAAGTTGCAAATGACCAATGCATATATTTATCAATGCAATTCAAACACCTATCACTGGAAAGAAGGGCATTTATTCTGTCCTCACTTTGGTCCAGTTCCCTCTGGTAGTATTTACAAGGTCTTTTCTATAATTATCTAGGATTTTATTTTTTTGTCTCTCTCTCTTCTCTTTCTTTACTCCTGTTTTCTTTGGTGAATAAAATTTTAGAACCCAAAGATCCAGTTTTCAAAACGCTTTTCAAGTCATTATTGATCTTTGCCTTTGTACAGTTTCTTTGTCTCAGCTGATTTTATCTTTAAGCAGCCAAGATCAGTACCAGGTCCAAACTATTCAGGAAATAATTTCCGGGTGACTGTGAGAAAAGTCCCTCCATTCGGTTCTTTGGAGGTTTAACTTTATCTTGGTAAAAGGGGATAGCAGCAGTGAAGACTCTATGAAGATACAGAAACGATGGTGTGACGCGACGTTGAAGAGACGTTCTCCAGGCATGGACACTGAGCTGAGAGCGTACTACAACGGTCTCAGCTCAGTGGCGTTTCTCTAACATACTACGACTTGATCTTAAAAGATCACAGAATATAAAATCTTTTCTTTGTAAAAACCATATAGAAATACCATTACTGAAATGTTTATTTTTCAGTGAAATTGAAAATAGCACAGTGCAATTTTAGTTACACAGAAGGAATTCATGGCTTCAATTGTTATTTTTTAGGCACTGCCTAATACATTCAATGATCTTTTCCATTATAAATATTTTAAATTTTAAATTATAAAACAAAAATGGTTCTTTTTCTAACACTTGCTACACTAAAAAACTTACCATGCATCTATTTAAAAAAAATTAGGTAGTCTTTCAAAACCTTTTTACATAAAACAGAACTACCTATTAATGATTCTACTCAAATAGAAGGACCCCATTCTGTCAATAAGTCCTTACCCTCTCAAGATAAAATGGTTATTTAATATTTGTACTCTAAAGCCTTATTCTTAATTTTGAAACATAACATGGACTTACATCATATACTATGTTCAATATATTTATTTTCATTTTTAACTTAAAGATGCTTATTTTTATCATATCCCTGTCAAGGGACTTCTTTTCTTAATATAAACTAAGAAAAAAATGCTTTATGAGGAACCAGATGAGGCATTATGTTTAATCATGCAGCTCCCCAATTTATTATTTGCATCAAGCAGTAGTTAGACAGTTATATTTTATGTAATAATGGAGCTCCTACAGTAACATATACATTCTTATATGTGGTACTTACCTGTAGCAGGGGCTGACATTTATTCTATTTGGTACTAAGATAAATAATAATTTCCTCCATCCTTTATGACCATAACATTCTAGTATTCTGATTCAAATTTCTCTTATGAGCTAATCATTTAAAATAAAATATGCTTTCAAACTATGGCGTTTTGTCCAAACAGCTAAAATGACATTTTTTGGTTCTGTATTACATACATGCATTTAGATTTACAGTACAATCAACTTTATCCATTCCCTTCACACAGACTAGTCAAGCAAGAAAAAGAAACCAAGGTTACAAGAACTGACTTCACAAGGCATTTCTCGATTAACAACAAATACTTCACCACTTAATGAATGTTCCCACTTTCTCCTTATTCACCCCCACCAGTTGCAGGACATCAAAAGAACTCCCCACTACCCCCCAATCTGAGTAACTGCAGGGTCTTGTTATTGAGAGGGGAGTGGGCCAGGGAGTCATGGGGGCCCCACACACTATCTCCGCCGGAGTCTTTGCCCTGAGCCACTGAGGAAAAGCAGCTCAAACCTCATGAACATAAATTTAACCGTTTTTGGAGAATAATATCTCAGTTATAGTAATGAGCATCAGATAGTTCTTTGCACTGGACAGGTTTCTTATCTGGCTGTTTTATATATATATATAAATTATATATAGATATATTTGTTTGGTTGGTTGGTTGGTTGGTTTTTGAGACAGAGTCTCGCTCTGTCGCCCAGGCTGGAGTGCAGTGGCACGATCTTGGCTCACTTCAACCTCCACCTCCTAGGTTCAAGCAATTCTCCTGCCTCAGCCTACTGAGTAGCTGGGATTACATGCATGCACCACCGCGCCCGGCTAATTTTTCTATTTTTAGTAGAGACAGGGTTTCACCATGTTGGTCAGGCTGGTCTCGAACTCCTGACCTCAAGTGATCCACCCGCCTCAGCCTCCCAAAGTGCTGGTGAGCCACCGCGCCTGGCCCTAAATATACTTTTAATAAAAAGAAAGATTGCTTTTTTTATTGAAAGTATATTTAGAAGAAATATACTTCATTAGCATGCCTATGCAAGTAAAACCTTCAAATAATTAATTTCATAAAAATATCTGTGTTGTCTTTCACTAAAACTAAATCTTCCTTCTCAGATAAGCTAATATTTGGAAAAAAATCTTCACTAAAAGTGATGTCTTACATATTATATTTACTCCCTTTTCATAGTTATAGAGTAATCACTATCCTTTTGTTGGAAAGAACCACATCTGTTCAAAGATGAAAGAAGATGAAAGAAGGTTGGGGCCAGGCGTGATGACTCACATCTGTAATCCCAGCACTTTGGAAGGCTGAGGTGGGGTGGATCACTTGAGGTCAGGAGTTCGAGACCAGCCTGGCCACCATGGTGAAACTCCATCTCTACTAAAAATACAAAAAAATTAGTGGGGCGTGGTGGCACACGCCTGAATACCAGCTACTCAGGAGGCTAAGGCAGGAGAATCACTTAAACTTAAGAAGCGGAGGTTGCAGCGAGCCAAAATCATGCCACTGCACTCCAGCCTGGGCAACACAGAGAGACTTTGTCTCAAAAAAAGAAGTGGGGGTGGGGGATCAGTTAGAAATGTGTACTAGAGCAAGCACATTTTAAACATCATCTTTTTTTTTTGAGATGGGGCTTCACTCTTTTTGCCCAGGCTGGTAAACAAAAATTTTTTTTATTATTATTATTATACTTTAAGTTCTAGTGTACATGTGCACAAGGTGCAGGTTTGTTACAAATGTATACATGTGCCATGTTGGTGTGCTGCACCCATTAACTCGTCATTTACATGAGGTATATCTCCTAATGCTATCCCTCCCCCCTCCCCCCATCCCATGATAGGCCCCAGTGTGTGATGTTCCCCTTCCTGTGTCCAAGTGTTCTCATTGTTCAATTCCCACCTATGACTGAGAACATGCCATGTTTGGCTTTCTGCTCTTGCGATAGTTTGCTGAGAATGATGGTTTCCAGTGGCATCCATGTCCCTACAAAGGACATGAACTCATCCTTTCTATGGCTGCGTAGTATTTCATGGTGTATATGTGCCACATTTTCTTAATCCAGTCTGTCATTGATGGACATTTGGGTTGGTTCCAAGTCTTTGCTATTGTGAATAGTGCCCCAATAAACATATGTGTGCATGTGTCTTTATAGCAGCATGATTTATAGTCCTTTGGGTATATACCCAGTAATGGGATGGCTGGGTCAAATGGTATTTCTAGTTCTAGATCCTTGAGGAATCGCCACACTGTCTTCCACAATGGTTAAACTAGTTTACAGTCCCACCAACAGCATAAAAGCATTCGTATTTCTCCACATCCTTTCCAGCACCTGTTGCTTCCTGACTTTTTAATGATCGCCATTCTAACTGGTGTGAGATGATATCTCATTGTGGTTTGGATTTGCATTTCTCTGATGGTTAGTGATGATGAGCATTTTTTCATGTGTCTGTTGGCTGTCTTCTTTTGAGAAGTGTCTGTTCATATCCTTCACCCACTTTTTGATGGGGTTGTTTTTTTGCTTGTAAATTTGTTTGAGTTCTTTATAGGTGCTGGATATTAGTAGATTGCAAAAATTTTCTCCCACTCTGTAGGTTGCCTGTTCACTCTGATGGTAGTTTCTTTCGCTGTGCAGAAGCTCTTTAGTTTAATTAGATCCCATTTGTCAATTTTGGCTTTTGTTGCCATGGCTTTTGGTGTTTTACACATGAAGTCCTTGCTGATGCCTGTGTCCTGAATGGTATTGCCTAGGTTTTCTTCTAGGGTTTTTATGGTTTTAGGTCTAATATTTAAGTCTCTAATCCATCTTGAATTAATTTTTGTATAAAGTGTAAGGAAGGGATCCAGTTTCAGCTTTCTACATATGGTTAGCCAGTTTTCCCAGCACCATTTATTAAATAGGGAATCCTTTCCCCATTTCTTTTTTTTTTTTTTTCAGGGTTTTCAAAGATCAGATGTGTGGCATTATTTCTGAGGGCTCTGTACTGTTCCACTGGTCTATGTCTCTGTTTTGGTACCAGTACCATGCTGTTTTGGTTACTGTAGACTTGTAGTATAGTTTGAAGTCAGGTAGCATGATGCCTCCAGCTTTGGTCTTTTGGCTTAGGATTGTCTTGGCAATGCAGGTTCTTCTTTGGTTCCATATGAACTCTAAAGTAGTTTTTTCCAATTCTGTGAAGAAAGTCATTGGTAGCTTAATGGGGATGGCATTGAATCTATAAATTACCGTGGGCAGTATGGCCATTTTCACAATATTGATTCTTCCTATCCATGAGCATGGAATGTTCTTCCATTTGTTTGTGTCCTCTTTTATTTTGTTGAGCAGTGGTTTGTAGTTCTCCTTGAAGAGGTCCTTCACATCCCTTGTAAGTTGGATTCCCAGATATTTTATTCTATTTGAAGCAATTGTGAATGGGAGTTCACTCATGATTTGGCTCTCTGTTTGTCTGTTACTGGTGTATAGGAATGCTTGTGATTTCTGCACATTGATTTTGTATCCTGAGACTTTACTGAGGTTGCTTATCAGCTTAAGGAGATTTTGGGCTGAGACGATGGGGTTTTCTAAATATACAATCATGTCATCTGCAAACAGGGACAATTTGACTTCTTCTTTTCCTAATTGAATACCCTTTATTTCTTTCTCCTGCCTGATTGCCCTGGCCAGAACTTCTATTCCAACACTATGTTGAATAGGAGTGGTGAGAGAGGGCATCCCTGTCTTGTGCCAGTTTTCAAAGGGAATGCTTCCAGTTTTTGTCCATTCAGTATGATACTGGCTGTGGATTTGTCATAAATAGCTCTTATTATTTTGAGATACGTTCCATCAATACCGAATTTATTGAGAGTTTTTAGCATGAAGGGCTGTTGAATTTTGTCAAAAGCTTTTTCTGCATCTATTGAGATAATCGTATGGTTTTTGTCCTTGGTTCTGTTTCTATGCTGGATTACATTTATGGATTTGCATATGTTGAAGCAGCCTTACATCCTAGGGATGAAGCCCACTTGATCACAGTGGTTAAGATTTTTGATGTGCTGCTGGATTTGGCTTGCCAGTATTTTACTGAGGATTTTTGCATTGATGTTCATCAGGGATATTGGTCTAAAATTCTCTTTTTTTGCTGTGTCTCTGCCAGGCTTTCGTATCAGGATGATATTGGCCTCATAAAATGATTTAGGGAGGATTCCCTCTTTTTCTATTGATTGGAATAGTTTCAAAAGGAATGGTACTAGCTCCTGCTTGTACCTCTGGTAGAATTCGGCTGTGAATCCGTCTGGTCCTGGACTTTTTTTGGTTGGTAGGCTACTAATTATTGCCTCAATTTCAGAGACTATTATTGGTCTATTCAGGGATTCAACTTCTTCCTGGTTTAGTCTTGGGAGGGTGTATGTGTCCAGGAATTTATCCATTTCTTCTAGGTTTTCTAGTTTATTTGCATAGAGGTGTTTATAGTATTCTCTGATGGTAGTTTGTATTTCTGTGGGGTCGGTGGTGATACCAGCTTTATCATTTTTTATTGCATCTATTTGATTCTTCTCTCTTTTCTTCTTTATTAGTCTTGCTAGCGGTCTATCAATTTTGCTGATCTTTTCAAAAAACCAGCTCCTGGATTCATTGATTTTTTGAAGGGATTTTTGCGTCTCTCTATCTCCTTCAGCTCTGCTCTGATCTTAGTTATTTCTTGCCTTCTGCTAGCTTTTGAATGTGTTTGCTCTTGCTTCTCTAGTTCTTTTAATTGTGACATTAGGGTGTCAATTTTAGATCTTTCCTGATTTCTCTTGTGGGCATTTAGTGCTATAAATTTCCCTCTACACACTACTTTAAGTGTGTCCCAGAGATTCTGCTATGTTGTATCTTTGTTCTCATTGGTTTCAAAGAACATCTTTATTTCTGCCTTCATTTCATTATTTACCCGATAGTCATTCAGGAGCAGGTTGTTCGGTTTCCATGTAGTTGAACAGTTTTGAGTGAGTTTCTTAATCCTGAGTTCTAGTTTGCACTGTGGTCTGAGAGACAGTTTGTTATAATTTCTGTGCTTTTACATTTGCTGAGGAGTGCTTCACTTCCAACTATGTGGTCAATTTTGGAATAAGTGTGATGTGGTGCTGAGAAGAATGTATATTCTGTTGATTTGGGGTGGAGAGTTCTGTAGATGTCTATTAGGTCTACTTGGTGCAGAGCTGAGTTCAATTCCTGGATATCCTTGTTAACTTTCTGTCTCGTTGATCTGTCTAATGTTGACAGTTGGGTGTTAAAGTCTCCCATTATTATTGTATGGGAGTCTAAGTCGCTTTGTAGGTCTCTAAGGACCTACTTTATGAATCTGGGTGCTCCTGTATTGGGTGCATATATATTTAGGAGAGTTAGCTCTTCTTGTTGAATTGATCCCTTTACCATTATGTAATGGCCTTCTTTGTCTCTTCTGATCTTTGATGGTTTAAAGTCTGTTTTATCAGAGACTAGGATTGCAACCCCTGCCTTTTTTTTGCTTTCCATTTACTTGGTAGATCTTCCTCCATCCCTTTATTTTGAGTCTATGTGTGTTTCTGCATGTGAGATGGGTCTCCTGAATACAGCACCCTCATGGGTCTTGACTCTTTGTCCAATTTGCCAGTCTGTGTCTTTTAATTGGAGTATTTAGCCCATTTACATTTAAGCTTAATATTGTTATGTGTGAATTTGATCCTGTCACTATGATGTTAGCTGGTTATTTTGCTCATTAGTTGATGCAGTTTCCTCCTAGCATCAATGGTCTTTACATTTTGGCATGTTTTTGCAGTGGCTGGTACCGGTTGTTTATTTCCATGTTTAGTGCTTCCTTCAGAAGCTCTTGTAAGGCAGGCCTGGTGGTGACAAAATCTCTCAGCATTTGCTTGTCTGTAAAGGATTTTGTTTCTCCTTCACTTATGAAACTTAGTTTGACTGGATATGAAATTCTGGGTTGAAAATTCTTTTCTTAAAGAACGTTGAATATTGGCCCCCACTCTCTTCTGACTTGTAGAGTTTCTGCCAAGAGATCCACTGTTAGTCTGATGGGCTTCCCTCTGTGGGTAACCCAACCTTTCTCTCTGGCTGCCCTTAACATTTTTTCCTTCATTTCAACTTTGGTGAATCTGACAATTATGTATCTTGGAGTTGCTCTTCTCGAGGAGTGTCTTTCTGGTGTTCTCTGTATTTCCTGAATTTGAATGTTGACCTGCCTTGCTAGGTTGGGGAAGTTCTCCTGGATAATATGCTGCAGAGTCTTTTCCAACTTGGTTCCACTCTCCCCATCACTTTCAGGTACACCAAATCAGTAGATTTGGTCTTTTCACATAGTCCCATATTTCTTGGAAGCTTTGTTAATTTCTTTTTACTCTTTTTTCTCTAAACTTCTCTTCTCGCTTCATTTCATTCATTTGAGCTTCAATCACTGATATCCTTTCTTCCAGTTGATCGAATCAGTTATTGAAGCTTGTGCATTTGTCACGTAGTTCTCGTGCCATGGTTTTCAGCTCTATCAGGTCATTTAAGGACTTCTCTACATTGGTTATTCTAGTTAGCCATTCATCTAATCTTTTTTCAAGGTTTTTAGCTTCTTTGTGATGGGTTCAAAGTTCTTCCTTTAGCTTGGAAAAGTTTGATCATCTGAAGCCTTCTTCTCTCAACTCATCAAAGTCATTCTCCATCCAGCTTTGTTCCGTTGCTGGCGAGGAGCTGTATTCCTTTGAAGGGGGAGAGGTGCTCTGATTTTTAGAATTTTCAGCTTTTCTGCTCTGTTTTACCCCATACTTTGTGGTTTTATCTACTTTTGGTCTTTGATGATGGTGACGTACAGATGGGGTTTTGGTGTGGATGTCTTTTCTGTTTGTTAGTTTTCCTTCTAAGAGTCAGGACCCTCAGATGTAGATCTGTTGGAGTTTGCTGGAGGTCCACTCCAGATCCTGTTTGCCTGGGTATCAGCAGCGGAGGCTGCAGAAGAGTGAATATTGCTGAACAGCAAATGTTGTTGCCTGATTGTTCCTCCAGAAGCTTTGTCTCAGAGGGGTACCCAGCGTGTGAGGTGTCAGTCTGCCCCTACTGGGGGGTGCCTCCCAGTTAGGCTACTTGGGGGTCAGGGACCCACTGAAGCAGGTAGTCTGTCCATTCTCAGATCTCAAACTGCATGCTGGGAGAACTACTACTCTCTTCAAAGCTGTCAGACAGGGACATTTAAATCTGCAGCAGTTTCTGCTGCCTTTTGTTTGGCTATGCCCTGTCCCCAGAGGTGGAGTCTACAGAGGCAGGCAGGCCTCCTTGAGCTGCAGTGGGCTCCACCCAGTTCGAGCTTCCGGGCCCCTTTGTTTACCTACTGAAGCCTCAACAATGGCGGGCGCCCCTCTCCCAGCCTCGCTGCTGCCTTGCAGTTAGGTATCAGACTGCTGTGCTAGCAATGAGGGAGGTTTCGTGGGCGTGGGACTCTCCAAGCCAGGTGCGGGATATAATCTCCTGGTGTGCTGTTTGCTAACACCCTTGGAAAAGCGCAGTATTAGGGTGGGAGTGACCCAATTTTCCAGGTGCTGTGTGCCAAGGTTGCCCTTGGCTAGGAAAGGGGATTCCCTTACACTTTGCGCTTCCCAGGTGAGGCGATGCCTCGCCCTGCTTCGGCTCTCACTCAGTGGGCTGCACCCGCTGTCCTGCACCCACTGTCTGACAGGTCCCAGTGAGATGAACCTGGTACTCAGTTGGAAATGCAGAAATCACCTGTCTTCTGTGCCCGTCACACTGGGAGCTGTAGCCTGGAGCTGTTCCTATTTGGCCATCTTGTATTTATTTCCCAACAGATTTTTTTTTTAAAGTCCCTGAGGTTGCTGACTCATTGCAGACTACTGAAATATTTCAATAAAGGGGAACCACATGAGCATTGAGCAGGAGGTGGGATAGGAAATCAGAGAGTGAGAAGGAGCATTAGGATCAGGACAGTACCAAGAAGGTATGTTTGGTTTTACACGTAACAATCAAGGGTAGAATGAGGATTGTAGCTATGTAGTGTGATACAGTTTTCCCAGTACTTCATCAAGGACTTAATAAATCAGTCTGCATGTTTTTTGTTGAGAAATATTACTCACTTTAGTTACTGTTACTGTGATACTAATTTCTACTTTTTTTCTTCTACTCAGGACACACAATGGAACCATTCCTCTATTGTGGATTTAACCAGCAGCTAAAAAATTTATAAAGCCCAACTCCATCCAGCATGAAATAAATTCCTTCTCATTCACTAGTAGTTATTGTTTTTAAACCTTTCCTGTATACTTGGCCTTTTGAAGTGCATTTCAGGACCGTGTTAACCTGCGGGAAGATTCCCTTATAAACATTAGGTGAAAAATTGCAACCAAGGTGACAGACCACAATGCTACTACCATAATTACCACACCTGAGACACTTCCAGATAGTTTAATAATTTATTTTTCGAGGTTTTTGGGTTTCTTCCCAGCAGAATATATCTTCCCTGTCTTAAAACTAAAGCATCTAAAATGTTGGCTAGGCCTGAGGCTCATTACAACTTCTTTGCCAATATTTTTCAACTGATTCAGAAGCCAAGCGTTCAAAGTCTTAATTTATTTGTGTGTAAGAGAAGTGTGAGGTTTTTTCCCATTTTGGGAAAAAAAAAGAGTTTTTGAGTTTCAGAAAATGTTGTATTTGCTCGATCCATACTCAAAATCAACATGATGTTCTGAAAAGAAAATTATTTGCAATTCTTAGCTACAGGATCTGGGGCAATATTTCCAGATCATTTTTTTCCAGAATGAAACAAGAGAATATGAATATTTTATATGGTTGAATAATCAGGGTGGTTTCTGGTGTTGGGATTTTTTATTTTGAAAAACAAAGCTACTTATTCAATCTATGGAGAAATTTGGAAAAGGAGGAATTTAAGTTTCTAAACTTCTCAATCTAAATTGAGAAATTTGTGATTTTTAAAAAACATTCAAACCCATTTTGTTTTCCATTTATTTTACTCTTAATTTTACCCATTCGCCCAAGTGAACATCTATCATTTGATCAGAGAAGTCTGGTATTAGAAAGAAGTTACCCTGTTAATCAGCACTTTCTTTGAAACCTGGTAGTCATCTGACTCAGCAATAAAAACAGCACCTCTAATAACTACAAATAGCATGATTCAGTGAAAAATCCTGGAACTATTTAATAATATTCCAGGATAATAATACCAAGGTATTCTAATAACATAGTATTCCAGGTTAATAAGATTAAGGTATTCTAATGACACGAATTTTAGGAGGGTGGCTGGATTCCTATTCAGTAACATATCTATGATTTACATATATGCATCAGAAAAAGCAGGTGAGAATTGTGCCAGGCACCTCCCAGGGCACTATGATGAATGACTGAGCTTTTCCTGACTCCAGTGTTCTCACAACCAAGAAGAAAAGAGAAGCTTCTACTCACTGATGTAGGTAAGTGTAATATTAAAACTGCAGCAATATTTGAAAACAGATTTGAGAAGACATTCTAGAGTAAGAGAAATGGTCAGGCACCATCTAGGCAGAAACAAAAGTGTATGCATTCAGACAGGGACAGATATAACATCTTTCATTGACTCCTCTCCATGCTCTTTAGATCCATTTCGATTTCCCTCCCTTTGTACCTTTCACAGATCCATTCATGCCCTACTCATCCTTCCAGCCAAGTCCAGACCTTTCCTGAAACCCAGGCGAATGTCTTTCGTTCTACCTCAACTCAGCATGCCCCATTGCGCTTACCATTCATATAGAGATCATGAATTTACTGGCCTGTCTCTCCCCGATTCTTCTCCCCCACTATCCTTTTCCAAAATATAAAAACAAAAATGGCCCCAGGTCAGCATCTGGCTCGCGTGAATGCCGATAACGCCTGAGTGGAAGAATGAGTGAGTGAAGGAAGGAGATCCCTCTGCCTCTCCCTCATGGACCACACAAGCGCACCGGACCCAGCGCCTAAAATCTAGACTGAGCCTGCTGCCGACTCTGTGTCTTTGGGCAAGTCAAATTCTCAGCCTCGATTTCCTTAGCTATTAAATGAATATTTCTATGAGTACTTTTTTCCTGAGATGCTGTGATTCTTAATAAACTACCTATTAAGGTAAAATTTTACCTTAATAAACTATTTTACCTTAATAAACTACCAGCTAAATTGACCCACCATGATCCCTCTCACTATTTGAAAAATGAGGAGAGAAAAACTTTTCTCCATTCAGTGTGTGCAAGGGTGAAGAGAAATAATTTGGTAATTCTTTGATCTTCTTGGACAAAAGAACCAAATAGAAATAGAGAGAAAAAATATTATTATTTGCTTCTCTGTGCTTTGGATTGAAGTTGACCCTTTCATCTAAACAAAGAAAGGTCTACAAAATGTCCTATAATGACTTTAGAAAGTTGACAAAAGTGTCACAATGACTGGGAGTTTTGGTAGCAGTAACAAGTCCTGGTTGAGGTATTGCAGGTAAAATTAAAGTTCATCAGGTCTTTAAATCTATCCCTTCATAGGTTAACCTTCCAGTTCTTAAGAACCAGATTTCATCACTGCTTTCCAGGATAGGAATGGATGAATGAGGGGTGGAGCACCGGCAGGAAAGTCGCTCCTGCACAACTCCCACCATAAGATGAGTTGGAAGAGAAACAGATGATGCTGCACGCCATCTTGGCTCAGGAAGCCAGAGGATCCTGGAGGATGGCTTTGCTTCCAGCTGATGCCCATAGCACAGCTCTTCCTTCCCCTGGCCCATTCTCCAGGATGTGGGTAAACCTACATCATGTGGAATTATTTCAAGATACTAAGCTCTATTTAAATATGACATATTGAGGGTCTAACCTGTGTGTCCAGTTTCAAATGGAAATGTTGATTCTAATCATGTATTTTATATCAACTCTGTTGGAATCCAAACTCTGAAATCACTAGTGCCTAGGAAAGATGGCATTGGTAAGGAGGAAGAACACAGGCTTCACGTCAGGCAGCACCCAGCGTGAATTCCAGGTCTACCGGCTGCCATCAGTGTGACCTTGGCCAAGGGCTTTACCTCCCAGTCTCTCTGTCTGAACGATGAGAAGCACGGCACCCAGGCATTTTTGTGAGCAATCAACAATATCATGTAGGTAAAGAGTTTCATATAATGTATTAAGATCTCAACAAATAACTGCTTTTATTACTTTCATATTATCAGTGGGTATCACTACACTTCCTCAAAATAATTAGACTTTCATGATTATAGCTCATATATTTGAATCTCTGTTTCTCTTAAGTTTATGAAGAGAAGTGGGTTAGCCTTTAGGGGCCACTGGGTATGAAAAGCACATACCTCGAAATAGAAGAAACACTCTTAGCCCAGAGAAGTATGTACGGTGAGAGGCCTAAAGGAAAGTCTGGCCTCAGCTCAGCTCAGGGGCTCGTCAAGGCATGGCCACACAGCATGATTCCCCCATTCCCCCTTCCCTTCCTCCCTTCCTCTCCTCCTTCCTCCCTGCCTTTTTCTCATTTTATCTTATTGCTCTTGCTGCTGTTGGCTTTGCAACACTGAGTACTTGCACCCCTGTAAGTTAACTGCATATTTGTAAATCACAATCTCTCCTTTAATTGTCATGTAAGCCAACAAGGGAAGGCATCTCAGGAGGTGACATTGAATGGGTTATGTAAAAAATAAGAAGGAGCTAGCCATGCATGGGTAACACTGAATTTTAACGTACTTGGCTTTCTTTTTTTGTTTAAAAAAATTATTTATTATTATTACTATTTATTTTTTGGAGATTGGTCTTTACTGTGTTGCTCAGGCTGGAGTGCAGTGGTGCAATGACAGCTCACCGCTACCTCGAACTCCCATGCTCAAGCGATCCTCCCACCTCGGCCTCCCGAGTACCTGGGGCTAGGGTGCATGCCACCATGCCGGGTTAATTTTATTTTATTTATTTATTTTTCTGGTAGAGACAGAGTCTCTCAATGTTGCCCAAGCTGGTTGGACTCCTGGCCCCAAACAATCCTTCCATCTCAGCCTCCAAAACTGCTGAGATTACAGGCGTGAGTCACAGTGCCAGCTGTCTAATATATTCTTTACACATTTAAAAATATGTCGAGAAGCTGGACACGGAGGCTCACGTCTGTAATCCCAGCTTCTGGGGAGGCTGAGGCAAGAGGATCGCTTGCTCCTAGGAGCTCGAGGCTGCAAAGCTATGATTTCACCACTGCACTCCAGCCTGGGAGACAGAGTGAGACCTTGTATCTAAAAAAAAAAACAGCAACAAAAACCGTGCTAAGAATAGGTCCACAAGCTTTGCCAAAGGGATTAATTGGGACCATAAAGGTAAAGAACCCTGGTAGAGGCCAGGGTGGTGGCTCACGCCTGTAATCTCAGCACTTTGGGAGGCCAAGGCAGGCAAATCACTGGAGGTCAGGAATTCGAGACCACCATCAGGAGATGATGGTGAACCTCATCTCTACTAAAAATACAAAAAATTAGCTGGGCGTGGTGGAGCGCCTGTAGTCCCAGCTACTCGGGAGGTTGAGGCAGGAGAATCACTTGAACCTGGGAGGCGGACATTGCAGTGAGCCGAGATCGCGCCACTGCACTCCAGCCTGGGCAAAAAAAACAAAACAAAACAAAAAAAAAACCCTGGTAGGGAAGGTGCAAGGAGTTAAGCGCAGAGGAAGATTTCCACTTGGTGGTGAGATGACTCTGCTAGTTTCCTTGCCCTACCTCCTCTTCCAGGATCCCATGCATCCCTGGAATAAGGCAGCCAGAAGGCCCATGACTTTTTGCCCACATGGATTGTGAAGGTGAGTGTGATGGGCTCAAACCAGGCCAAGAGCTCAGGTGAAGGCCCAGTGATCTGGGGTGGGCCTGGCAGCAGCTGCCTCCAGCCCCGGTCCTCAATGCACCCCCTGTTGCCTGAGCAAGATTTTATTTCTCCTGGGGAATAAAATCACCTTCTTCAAACATAATTATTATCTGATTTCTTGCATTTGACGCTCCAGCGTGTTTTCAGGGACTTGTTCTCTGTGAATGCCGAGGGCTGTGAACACATAGGAAAGAGGTGAGGGGTGGAGATGGGGGGAGGATTAAAGGATTAAACTGAAATGATTTGGAGCAATGCATCCCCAACAGGTTCAGGAGGCTGTTTACAAACTGTGGCAAATTTCACCTTCACTCAAACCTTTTATTTCCCCAGAAAACAATACAAATATAGCCATGTGTCATAAAGTAGGTGTGTTTGAAAATTAATCATACGTGAACATGCATTCCCAATACTACATAGTTCCAAGAGGCCTCAGCTCCGCTTCTGAGCCATCAGCAAGTGGCAATGGCACCGTACAATAAGTGCTTCCTTATTCCTGGATCCTCTCCCCTGGGAAACCTGCCACCAAACATGTTCCCATAACAGGAGTACCCTGCTTAAAGAAACTCTGTTTCCAGTTATTTAAGTTAAAAATTATTTTAAACCACTACTAAATGAACTCGTTTTGTGTCTCAAAGACCAGTGTTCTCAGTAAGTTTAAATACTAAAAAATCAAAGCTAAGGCTTTAATACGTGAAATACATCAAAGTCTTGCCTGCTTAATGTACAATGGGACTCTCATTTCCAAAGAGAACTATTTAAAATAACCAAGCAGTTATTTTATGACTCTAATAAAGAGATCTCTAACACCTGGGAGTATTTCTTTAAGGAAGGTGACTTGAGTTACTCTAAGCTCTTTCAGCTTGATGCAGAAACACTAAGGGGAGAATAGCCCCCCTCCTTCAAAAGCAAATTCTTGGTTTTTGGACTAAAGCAATTTAATCGTTGATGGCTATTAGTAAAAGAAAAGCTTTAAGATAGTCTGGAGATTCCACCAAGCAAGCACCAAAACCCTTTCCAGCACAGGACAAGAAAATATGTGGGTGGTGAGAAAGACAGACAGGGAGAGATACTGAAAGAAAGAGAACAGAGAGAGAGACAGAGAGAGAGAGAGAGAGAGAGAGAGAAGAAAGGGAGGGAGAGAGGGAGGGAGGGAGGGAATAAAGACCCCATACAAACAGTGAGAGAAAAGTCAAATCCAAACTCCTGGGAGTCTGGCATTTAACACACTTGATTTCTTTTCACCCCCTTATGTGGGAAGATGAAGAGAAGTTTAATCAGAAAACAAGAGGGGGTGGTAAGCAAAAGGATTTAGCAGGGTTTTGTTAAGAGTTCCATTTCCCTAGCAATGCGCTCAGGGTGTCCTTGAAAAAGACAGAAGTTTTGATTATAAGAGAAACACATGGTATGAAGAAGTTAGGCACAAATATTTCTGCAGAAAACCAGTGTGTTATCAGTATCCGCCTACTCCTCTCACAATGGTTCATTTAAATACTTATATTCAATGACACTGTGATTTTTTCATTTAGTATACAAGTTTAGTTGCAGAGAAAAGAACTTTAATTCATTCATCATGAAGCAGTTTTCTCTTTCGTTTCCAAGGACAACAATTTAAATATTCTACCTGATTAAAATTATTATTGTCCTTAGGCAAAACACAATAGCACCACAATATGCAATATATTTAAAATTTCACATCATTCCCATCGTCCTAAGAAGTCACTGTACCTCTCTCCTAAATTGTTAAAGGTGAAAAACAAAAAAGCAAGTGCAGTCTTTAAGTTGAATAATGACAACCCTTTTGGATGAAAATGCAGCTATATTAAATTTTGCTTACATCGTTTATAACACTTGCAATATTTATATCCTTTATTGAAATACTTAAAACACCAGTTTTCTAACCAGCCCAAACACTTCCGAAGGCCATGAACTTTTCTGCAAAACCCTGAAGGTCTTAGTTATTTCTTCCCCTTTCTGCTGCCACTTCTGCACTTGGTTGTACAGATTTTACTTGCTTATGCTTTAAAACTTTAGCATCCTTGTTTCACTATCCTGGAGCATGTGCTAAGGACCATTTCATGCACAATCACTTTTGGTTTAGTGCTATGCTGAAACTGTCTTGAAATGTTTAATAATTTAAGGAAAGAGTCCCACATTTTCACTTTGCACTGGCTCCTCAATTTACATGACTGGTCCTGCATATACCTAATGGTAGCTGCGATAAGAAACTGTCCTTAAAAATGTCCAGGGACCAGTACCTCTGATCAAATCATTTGGCACTTGAGATGTCAAATGTGTCACCACCTCTAACAGAACACCAGCACGAAGACCCCAAGGTGGCTGGATCCACAGGATTAGAGCTACTTTTATTCCACTACATATCTAGAGGGTCATCTTACAGACAAAGAAACCATGTGAGTTACCTTTTACCTTATGCACCAACGGTAGGCAAATATATTTAACAATAAAACATTCTGATCGCAGGTGCACAGAGTTAAATTACCTTGGTGTCATTCTCACTGGGATTGATAACTATATTTTCTCAGTTCTAGCACTATATTTTCCCCCAAAATTAAGCCGCCTCTTTATAAACACATATACGTTGAACCTGGTAGTTTTTCTCTTTTTTCAAAAGGCTATTACTAGATTAAGGCTGTATATAACAATAACTGTCTTCATTGTCTCCAATTCTTTGCCTCACATTCTCTCTTCACTCAGCTCTGACTGAGAAGCTGTTCCTTTTCATCACTAAGAATGCCGGCCGGGCGTGGTGGCTCATGCCTGTAATCCCAGGCATTTGGGAGACCGAGGCAGGTGGATCACAAGGTCAGGAGATCGAGACCATCCTGGCTAACACGGTGAAACCCCATCTCTACTAAAAATACAAAAAATTAGCCGGGCGCTCAGGTGGTGGGTGCCTGTAGTCCTAGCTACTCGGGAGGCTGAGGCAGGAGAATCACTTGAACCCGGGAGGTGGAGGTTGCAGTGAGCTAGGATCGGGCCACTACACTCCAGCCTGGCAACAGAGCAAGACTCTGTCTTGGAAAAAAAAAAAAAAGAATGCCCTTTGCAAGGACTCCATAGCTTCCATCTTGGCAAACCCAACAAGCAGTTTACTTTCAGTGCACTTGAACCTGCAGCAGCTTTTGTCAAAAATGATCTTTCTCTCTTTCTTAAACCCTGTTTCTTTTGGTCTCCACACTACATATGTCATGCTGCATACATACATCACACATCATACTACAGACTCGCAGCCTCCCTCAAGCAGCTTCTCAGTCTCTTCTGCTGGTCATCCCAAACGTCTCCATGTGAACCGACTTCCTGTGGCGGCAGCACATGCTCATTCACCACACAGGTGCAACTGCATGGGGAAAGCCTGGGAAGGAGTGTATTTTCCCAAAAAGCGGCCTTTAAAAAGGGGCAAGCAACATAAAGTATACCGAATTGAGGAGCAGAGGCCTGGGTTTTCCATCCTGTAGACCCAACACTTCCTTGTTCCATATTTTAAATCCTGACTTAGACAATGATATTAAAAAAGCATCAAATGGCCGGGCGTGGTGGCTCACGCCTGTAATCCCAGCACTTTGGGAGGCCGAGGTGGGCGGATCACAAGGTCAGGAGATTGAGATCATCCTGGCTAACACGGTGAAATCCCATCTCTACTAAAAATACAAAAAATTAGCCAGGCGTGGTGGTGGGCACCTGTAGTCCCAGCTACTCGGGAGGTTGAGGGAGGAGAATGGTGTGAATCCGGGAGGCGGAACTTGCAGTGAGCCGAGATGGCGCCACTGCATTCCAGCCTGGGCATCAGAGCGAGACTTGGTCTCAAAAAAAAAAAAAAAAAGATATTAGACGATCTCCCTGGACTTTTTTTCCAGCTCAAACACCCTGAGTTTAACCAATTCAGCCAAACTTGGCACAAGATCATCAGACTGCTTCATAAGATCTCACTCCTTCCAGCAGCTTTCTGTCACTATTTAATCAGAACTCCATATTCCTCAATCTTCATTCAAGTCTTGGAGACCTTTGGGAACAATTTTTAAAGGCAATGTGGTACTTCAGTTAAAACAAAGGTTTTTGGCTTACTGTTAAGAGGAAAAACTTCAAGGGTTCCAAAATTAAAGACACAACATATGAACAAGTTCAACTCAGTAACAACCCGGGAAATCTATTAAGTCAAACCAGTGCAGTTCAGGCCCCATCCACACAGGCAGTGCCCAGAACCATAAATTTCTCAGTTTTATTCAAAAAGAATAAAATATTTAGTAAAAAAAAACTTAACCAAATAAATTCAAGACCAATACACTGAAAACCTATAAAAATTTTTTGAGAAATTAAGTTCTAAATGAATAAAAAGATAATTCTTATTTGTAGATAGAAAGATTCAACATGGTGAGAGAGCAATTCTCCCCAAATTGATCTATAGATTCCATCTGAGTCCAGCAATATCCCTTGGCTGTTTTTTGTTTTTTGGTTTTTTTTGGTAGAAATTGACAAGCTGCTCCCTAGTTGCCTCAGGACCTTTCTCTTTCTCTCTCTCTCACTCTCTCTCTTTCTGCTCTCATTAAAAAATTAAAAATTTGTTTCCTTTGATTTCCTAAGTTCTTCCCTATATTTTTATTATGCTAATACAGTGTGGGAAAATTTACTTTATGTCCAAACTTTGGTAATGAAGGAATCAAAACCCAGGCTGGACCACACTAATAGATCATTCTCTTAAATCACATTTATGTGAGTCTTGTTTAATGTATTTTCTTTTAAAACAAACTGGTAATACTCAAACGGTCTATCCTCACTACACACCCCACTATGATGTACACACAGAACAGTGAGTTTTCTCCCTTTCAGTTCTGGGTTGCACTTTCTACCCCCTCTCCTCCGGGAGCCCTCCCCTGCCTGTCTCCAGCCCCCAGGCTCCAGCTCTGAAGAAGGCTGGCAAGTTTAAGGGCCTCACTGGTTTCCAGGAGAGTGCCAGCTCTCTTTCAGCTCCTGGGGCTATGGACCCAAGCAGCCCAAAGAGCCCTTCTTTGAATTTGGCATCTGTTTCCTCTTGGGGACTGCAATTCCCACAGAATTCTCCTTTGAGTGTGCTGACAATTACTCAAACTGGAGCTATTAACTGAGGTTTGACTAAAGGTGAAAATCCAGTTAAATAGCTTGAAAATACTTCAGTAGGCTAGGCGCGGTGCCTCACGCCTGTATCCCAGCACTTTGGGAGGCCAAGGCAGGCAGATCATGAGGTCAGGAATAGGAGACCAGTCTGGCAAACATAGTGAAACCCCATCTCTACTAAAAATTCAAAAAATTAGCTAGGCGTGATGGTGGGTGCCTGTAATCCCAGTTACTCAGAAGGCTGAGGCAGGGGAATCACTTGAACCTGGGAGGTGGAGGTTGCAGTGAGCTGAGATCACGCCATTGCACTCCAGCCTGGGCAACAGTGCAAGACTCCGTCTCAAAAAAGTAAGAAAAAAAGAAAATACTTCAGTCTAGACTGTGGTATGGTATATGTTTGTGTGAGAGACACAGGGTAAGCAGCTAGTATTAAAACAGGTGATGTGTCTTCCTGGGCAGTTGGCTGGTGGTACTCCAATCGGGAATACTGCCCACATTCCAGGGGCACCCTGCTCTGTCTGTCTCCAAGACACCAGCACTTTGTTAATTACCAGGGAGATATAGCAATGGGATATTAGTAAAATCAGTGGATTGTTAATGGCATGATGACTAATAGAAACAGATTTCCACTGGTGAAATTCATGATAGTCAAGGTCTCCATATCAATTACATTTTAGAGCTGGGCATCGTGGCTCACACCCATACCCAGCATTTTGGGAGGTCAGGGCAGGAAGACTGCTTGAGCCCAGGAGTACAACACCAGCCTGGGCAACAATTATTTTTAATTAGCTGGGCATGGTAGTGCATGTCTGTAGTCCCAGCTACCCAGGAAGCTGAAATGGGAAGACCACTGGAGCCCAGGAGGTCAAGGCTAAAATGAGCTGTGATCACACCACTGCACTCCAGCCTAGGTGACCAAGCAAGACTCTCTCTCTCTCTCTTCCCCCCACCCCCCCCATTCCATATGTACCATATATAAAATTTAGAGCAACTTCTGTCTATAGCATAATAAAGAAGTTGACAAATTCTCTCCCACCCAAAAAAATTAAGTGAACAAAGTTTTCGAAAGCAACCATTTCAGGGCTCTGAAAATCACCTTAAGACAAAAAACAAACTGAGAAGCTTTTCTTTAGGAAAAGCTGCTAGAGTTTTGGGTAAGATGCATGGAAGAGAGCAGCCTTCCAGCAGAGGCGGCTGCATTCTCACCCCAGCCCGTCGGCAGGGGCATTTCCTAAGGCAGGGCTAGCTGCTAAAGCCAGCAGCTCCACTGTTGGAGAAGGCTGGCTTGATTCAGAGCAGAGCGGAAGGACGTGCCTAATGATCTTATCAGCAAAAGTAGTGAACTTGGTAGAAAATGAATGGGGAAAGCTCATAGCCGGGCTAGCCTGAGGTTTTTGTCCCAGCAGGGTGCATGCAACCGTACAGCTGGGCCAACCAAAATTGTAGTAACAAGATCCTGGAAACAGGAGAGCCACAGAAAGGCTGGATCAGTTCTCCATCCACACCAGGCTTCTTTATTCAAAAGGAACAAAATACTTGAACAACAACAAAAAAAAATGAATGAAAGAAATTCAAGAAAATTCAAGAAATTCAAGAAAAATTCAATGAAAGAAATGTTATACACTGAAAACCTATAAAAATTTTGGGGGAGAAATTAAAGAAGATTTAAATGAATGAGAAGATATTTCTTATTCATGGACAGGAAGACTCAATATTGTTAGACAGCAATTCTCCTTAAATTGATCTGTAGATTCCATCCGATTGCTATCAAAATCTCAGCTGGCTTTTTTTCTTTTTTCTTTTTCTTTTTTTTGTAGAAATTGGCAAGCTGATACAATTGGAAATACAAATGACCTAGAACAGTTAAAGCAATTTAGAAAAAGTTAACAAAGTTGAATGACTTACACTACTGTTTCAAAATTTACTATAAAGCCAAAGAAGCCCAGACAGTGTGATATTAGCACAAAAACAGATGCATAGATCAATAGAACAAAATAGAGTCCAAAAATATATACTTACATTTATGGTCATTTGATTTTTGGCAAAGGTGCGAAGGCGATTTTGTATTTTCAACAAATGTTGTTGGGACCACTGGATATCTATATGCAAAAAATGAACTCACACCCTGACTCCTCACCATACACAAAAGCTACCTCAAATGGATCATAAGACCTAAATTTAAAAGCTAAATTACAAACTTTCCAGAAGAAAATCTGTGATCTTGGATTAGGCAAAGAAATTCTCAAAGATGACACCAAAAGAATAACCCACAAAAGAAAACAATTGATCAAATAGATCTCATCAAAATAAAAATAAAAATAAATAAAAAAATTTTAAAAACCTATGGCACTGCAAAACATACCATTAAGAAAACAAAAAGACAAGCATAGACTGGGAGAAAATACTTTCAAATCACATGTCTGATAAAGGCTTTGTATCCAGGAAATATGCAAAACTCTTAACTAAGAATATAAATAACTTGATTCAAAATTGGTCAAAATACTTGAATAGACATTTCACCAAAGATATATGAATGGCTAAGAAGCATTTGAAAAGATGCTCAATGTCATTAATCATTGGAGAAGTACAAAATAATACCACAAGATACCACTCTGAACCCATTGTACGTCTATCATCAGAAAGGTAACGCATAGTGTTGGTAAGAATGTGGGGAAGCCGGAGCACTCAGACACTGCTGGTAGGGCTGTAAAACTGTGCAGACACTTTGAAAAACACAAACTTACCACATGATCCATATTCTAATCCTAGGAATTTCACTCAAGAGAAATGAAACCTATATCTAAACAAAGAATTGTATGTGAATGTTTACAGCATTCTTCTTGATAGCTCCAAAAACCTGAAAACAATCAAAATGTCCATCAACTGATGACTGAATAAATAAAATGTGGTGTATCTACACACTGGAATACCATTCAGCAATAAAGTAGAGCATTATTGATATACACTACAACATAGATGAACCCAGAAAATACTAAGTGAAAGAAGTAGACACAAAAGACTCCATTTTGGTTGGGTAAGGTGGCTCACGCCTGTAATCCCAGCACTCTGGGGAGGCCGAGACAGACAGATCACTTGAGGCCAGGAGTTCTAGGCTACCCTGTCCAACATGGTGAAACCCTGCCTCTACTAAAAATACAACAATTAGCCAGGCGTGGTGGCAGGCACCTGTAATCCCAGCTACTCAGGAGGCTGAGGCAGGAGAATCACTTGAACCCGGGAGGTGGAGGTTGCAGTGAGCCAAGATCACACCACTGCACTCCAGCTTGGGCAACAGAGCTGGAGTGTGACAGAACTGGACTCCATCTCAAAAAAAAAAAAAAAGACTCCATTTTGTATGACTCCATGTATATGAAATTTCCAGAAAAGGCACTTCTCAAAGTACAGAAAGCAGATGATTGCTGGATGCCAGAGTAAGGGTGGGAGCAGTGGCTGGGCACAAATGAAAATGATGACACTTTCTGCAGTCTTGGAAAGGTTCACACCAGATTGTGGTGACTATCGTATAACACTCTAAATTTACTAAAAAACATTAAACTGTACACTTACAACTGGCAGAAGTTTAGGGTATATAAATTATAGTACAATAAAACTGTCAAAACAGAGATTCTCCTCACTCTTGTAAGTACATGGTATAAATTTATGTGGCCTGAAACTCACATCCTGAAGGAATGTGATGGAACCTGACACTTGATCCCTGAAATATCCTGTATCCAGCATTAGGAAGGCTGCCAATCGCCAAGAGAGAAGTCTGAATACCCAAAAAGACAGAAAGCTGTGACTATCAGTTTGAGGATATGGCCTAGGACTTGTTATGAGTCTGCTTCCTAGCAAAGGTATGTTCATAATGTGTACTGCAGAAGTGCATGTTGGATTCAAGTTATTCTCTTGTGAGTGTCTATGCGGTCAGATTGTAGGGACTAGCCAATCCTCGTGTACCTCCATCTTCTTCAGTGGCTTCCATTATCCACCAAAAAGTAGATACACATTTTATTCATATTTTTATTTTTAGAGATGGGGTCTCACCCTGTGGCCTAGGCTAGAATACAGTGGTACAATCAAAGCTTACTGCAGCCTCGACCTCTTGGGCTCAAGTGATCCTCCTGCTTCAGCATCCTAAGTAGCTGGGGCTACAGATGCATGCCACCACACCTGGCTAATTTCTATTTTTTTTGTAGAGAGGGAGGTCTCCCTGTGTTGCCCAGGCTGGTCTCGAACTCCTGGGCTCAAGGGATCTTCCTGCCTCAGCCTCTCAACGTACTGAGACTATAGGTGTGACCACCACATCTGGCCCCTACAACAGTGACCAAGGCGTTATTTTCTTTGTTAGCCAATTCCTTCAAATATTATTTTGGATTTATTTTAATATTGAATTTGAAATTATTCCCTTTACTGAAAACTATCTTACATACACATTTTCAAGGAAAGTTTGATCATCTAAAACATGGCCCATTTAAATTCAGTCAATTATAATAATTAAAAGTAAACCAACAAAGTTAGAAACCACCAAAGACACAGGAGATGTTATGCTCATATTTCTAAAGAGAATGGGTCATTCTTTTGTTTAGTAATAAGTGATTTTTATCAAACAAAAATCCATCTGTGACATAAATTCTGTATGCCTTTGTTCTGTGCCTGAGAGGAGGAGGAAGTCTCAGCCCAGAATGCCTGGAGGAGAACAGCTGTTCTCTCACTTCAAGAAAGCCCTTTAAAGCCATACAGGTACAGTTCCCTTAAAAACAAAACAAACCACAAAAAACCTCTGCTATATGTAAAAATATCACTACTCAGCAAATGCCAACAAGTCTGCAGTCACACTAGAGTATTCTGAAGTCATATTCTTTAAAAGGAGACTTCATGCAGTAGAAATGTAGTGTTTAATTACAATTCTCTTTCTGTTGACAATGATACTATCCCACAGCAATAAGTGGAGTGACATAGGTGTCTGAGACTTTCAGAAACAGAAATCTCTCCCAAATCTGAACTGAGGAACACACTTAGTAGGATCCTTGGACATTTCTCATGCTTGACTCCTAGCACTGGGGTCTGGAGTACAAGTCACCTGTATGGATGGCACTTTCTAGAAACTCAACAAATACTTGTTGACTATGTGTGTTAATGAATTTCTGGCTTGAGATGCCTAGAGATCAATGGCTCTAAAGCTAGAAATAAGTTTTTGTTGAGTATAATGTAAGTTTTAAGGTTGGATGGACTATTCATCATCAGTAAATAATCCTATTACAAAAAACGTAATCCATTTCTTCTTTGCGTTGACTGGGTAGATGAGCATATGCCAGATTAATAATGTCTTCAAGTCATCAGGGTCCTCCTAGTTACTAGATTCTGCGGATTTTCTGTATCCGTACTTGGACTCCCCTCATGAGTGCAGAGAGTGTCTGAATTTCTTGTTTTTGCTGCTGGCTTGTTCCTGGACCTTGTATTTTGGTTTAGAATGTGAGTGGAGGCGGCCGGGCGCGGTGGCTCACACCTGTAATCCCAGCAACTTTGGGAGGCCGAGGCGGGTGGATCACGAGGTCAGGAGATTGAGACCATCCTGGCTAACACAGTGAACTAAAAATACAAAAAATTAGCCAGGCGTGGTGTGGTGGCGGGCGCCTGTAGTCCCAGCTACTCGGGAGACTGAGGCAGGAGAATGGCGTGAACCCGGGAGGCAGAGCTTACAGTGAGCCGAGATCGCGCCACTGTACTCCAGCCAGGACGACTGAGCAAGATTCGTCTCAAAAATAAAAAAATTAAAAAAAGTAATGTGAGCGGAGGCCTTGGTTCCAAAAGGTCTATCCATTCTCTTTCTTAGTCTGGTTACCTGGATTCTTCGTTGTTCCCTGTCTTTAAATCCTCCCTGGGGCTGGGCATGGTGGCTCACGCCTATAATCCCAGCACTTTGGGAGGCCGAGGCCGGCGGATCACGAGGTCAAGAGATCGAGACCATCCTGGCTAACATGGTGAAACCTTGTCTCTACTAAAAATACAAAACATTAGCCGGGCGTGATGGCAGGTGAGCCTGTAGTCCCAGCTACTGGGGAGGCTGAGGCAGGAGAATGGCGTGAACTCGGGAGGCGGAGCTTGCAGTGAGCTGAGATCGCATCACTCCACTCCAGCCTGGGGGACACAGCAAGACTCCATCTCAAAAAAAAAAAAAAAAAAGTGAGCGGAGGCCTTTGTTCCAAAAAGGTCTCTTTCTTTCTTAGTCCATTCTCTTTCTTAGTCTAGTTACCTGGATTCTTCCTTGTTCCCTGTCTTTAAATCCTGCCTTAGGCCGGGTGTGGTGGCTCACGCCTGTAATCCCAGCACCTTGGGAAGCCAAGATAGATGGGTGGTGGATCACCTAAGGTTAGGAGTTCGAGACCAGTCTGGCCAACATGGTGAAACCCCATCTCTACTAAAAATACAAAAAAAAATTAGCCAGGCATGGTGGTGGGTGCCTGTAGTCCCAGCTACTCAGGAGGCTGAGGCAGAAGAATCGCTTAAACCCAGGAGGCGGAGGTTACATTGAGCCGAGATTGTGCCACTGCACTTCACCCTGGGTGACAGAGTAAGACTCCGTCTAAAAAAAAAAAAAAATCCTGCCTGGGTGACTGAGGTCTCCTAGCCTTCTGGAGCCAGCCCCTGCCCTTCCCCAGGAGATCTTCGCTCTGCTTCCTCACTAGTGACTTCCCTAACCCCCTCTGCCCGTCTGTCTGATCTCTAAATAATACCCACTATTTTTTTTTTTTGAGACAGAGTCTCACTCTGTTGCCCAAGCTGGAGTGCAGTGGCACAATGTCAGCTCACTGCAACCTCCGTCTCCTGGATTCAAGTAATTCTCCGCCTCAGCCTCCTGAGTAGCTGGGATTACAGGCGACCGCCCCCACGCCTGGCTAATTTTTGTATTTTTATTAGAGATGGGGTTTCATCATGTTGGCCAGGCTGGTCTTGAACTCCTGACCTCATGGTCCACCCACCTAGGCCTACCAAAGTACTGGGCTTACAGACGTGAGCCACCGCGTCCAGCCAATACCTACTATTAAGAGATTTCCATTGCTTGTCTGTATTGGAATTTCTTTATTCAACAAATATTTACAGAATCTACTCCGTATGTCAGGCACTGTGCTAGGCACAGCAAATGTAGGCAAACCTCTCGGCCCTTAAGGAGAGACAGGCAAGTTAACAAATAGGTGCAAAATGATGTACTGGTCAGATGTACAGAGAAATCACTACGGAAACAATAAGAAGGATGACAGGGTGGGCTGGAATAAGTCAGAGTGCCATAGGTGAAATAAATATCACGTGATGGAACTACAGCTATCACAGAATGGTCAAGATGTGGTTAGCAGTAGGAGAAGAGGCTGTGGAGAGGTCTGAGCAGAGCCTTGGAAGTCCCACTCAATAGAGAATGAGATGGCCTTGGATCACAGAGGGCCTTGGAAGTCCCACTCAATAGAGAATGAGATGCCACTGAAGCAATTCAACAGGGATGGGATGACACGGTCAACCTCACCGTCCATTAACTCAGGGGTAACTTCCAATGCCAACAGCTTTCCGGGCTCTTGGAAAACAGTTACATTACATGCTACGTTAGACTTCATCCCACACTTGCAGCTGGACTGGCCCTTCCAGAAGAACCTGCTCCACCCTGCAGACAGGCCCAGGCCCAGGTTCTGGCTCTGCTCGGTTGGGGTCAGTGTGATACCTCTCCAAGTGCCTGTAGCAGGGAAGCCAGGTAAGCAGCTCGTCTGTACGTCAATATAGGCAGATGTGTAAGGGGTGTGTGTGTGCATGTGTGTCTGTGTGTGACAGGGACATGGAAAGGAAAATGGCTCTTGTTTTGTTGGGTGGAAGAGAAATAATAAGCCAAATATTGAGGAAAACTTCTGAAGGAGGCCAGAAAAGCAAGTGCATAATGAATTATTAATTAAAGACAAGAGCAGGCCAGGCACACTGGCTCACACCTGTAAGCCCAGCACCCTGGGAGGCCAAGGCAGGTGGATCACCTGAGGTCAGGATTCTCAAGACCAGCCTGGCCAACATGGTGAAACCCCATCTCTACAAAAATACAAAAATTAGCCAGGCATGATGGCTGGTGCTTGTAATCCAGTTACTTGGGAGGCTGAGGTGGGAGAACGACTTGAACCCGGGAGGCGGAGGTTGCAGTGAGCTGAGATAGCGCCTCTGCACTCGAGCCTGGGCAACAGAGTGAGACTTCATCTCAATCAATCAATCAATCAATCAATAAGCAGAAGAGGACCGGAGCAGTAGGTGAATAAAGACAGCCAGACCCTGGAGTCACCAGACATGAGAAGGTATAAGACGAGATCAGCAGGTTGTATCAGGGGAGAAGGGGGTAGCCCAGTTAATCCCACAGAAAAGGCTCCTGTGACCTGTCCATGTAAAGGCATTGAGAAAGAAGGGATGCAGCACAGAATAATGTCTGTATATGGAAGACACTTACTAAATTTTGGATGAATTTGTTAAAGAATGAACAATTCAGTGCAACACCAGATCAATCAACACCCAATTCTGCAACACGAGACTTTATCCCAAAACATGAGGACTGTAAATGTCATACATGATCAAGAGTATTTTTCAAAGAAAGAAGGGTCTTGGTGAATGACCAAGTCAGCAAAGCAAGACTCAACTGTGGGGAAGCCCCTTTAAACACAAGTGCAACAATGATGCATCGGGTGAGACCTTTCCAAGTGAAAAACGCTACACAAAGGACAATGGGGACACAGAAGAAACCGGCTTTCCCTGAGCCACGTCACTGATCCAACGTGATCTCTAAGTGCACGGACTGCTCACAGCTCTGAGATGTGTGGGTGTCGTTATTCCCACTTCACAGAGCTGTGAGAATATCAGGAAATAGACATGAAGTGAGGAGAGTCAGTTGGGACCCGAGTATTCCACATCTGTTATGTACAGAGCACTAGCCTGTGGGCCGCGGTGGGCAGGACACGATCAATGCCCTAACTTCCACCCTACAGACAAAGCAAGGGGTGGTGGCAGATCCTGCCTCCTTGCGTTGCTGTGTAAACTGCATTCACCTACAAAATTTATGATATTACCTGAGTGGTTCTCAACCCTGGCTGCACAGTGGAATCACCTGGGAAGCACTTTTTTTTTTTTTTAGACAGAGCCTTCCTCTGTCACCAGGCTGGAGTGCAATGGCGCAATCTCAGCTCACTGCAACCTCCACCTCCCAGGTTCAAGCGATTCTCCTGCCTCAGCCTCCCAAGTAGCTGGGACTACAGGCGCGTACCACCACTCCCAGCTAATTTTTGTATTTTTAGTAGAGACGGGGTTTCACCATGTTGGCCACGATGGTCTCGAGCTCTTGACCTCGAGATCTGCCCGCCTCAGCCTCCCAAAGTGCTGGGATTACAGGCATGAGCCACCACGCCCGGCCAGAAAACTCCTTTTGATATACACACTTTTCAGTTCCTTGGACTTCAAAAACAAATACACCAAGAAAGTCAAGAAGTGCCGTGGATTCACAGTGAGGAAGGCAGCCGAGAACAGGGCTCTCCAGACACACTAACTTTGAACATCCTTGACCCAGGGCCTGGAAGAGTGGAGGTCCCAAAGTGTCTTCAGTGCATGGATGAATGAGTGCATCAATGAATGAGCAAGTGCGTGAAAAAAAATTTAAAAACTGAATAGAAATGACAGTACTCCTACAAGGAAATACTATTCTCCTCTCCAATGAGGTGTTAACTCTAAAATGTTAACTCTCGTGGTTCACGCCTGTAATCCCAGCACTTTGGGAAGCCGAGGCAGGAAGATCACGAGGTAAGGAGTTCGAGACAACCCTGACCGACATAGTGAAACCCTGTGTCTACTAAAAATACAAAAATTAGCTAGGCATGGCGGCATGTGCGTGTAGTCCCAGTTACTCAAGAGGCTGAGGAAAGAGAATCGCTTGAACCTGGGAGGCAGAGGTTTCAGTGAGGCAAGATGGCGCCACTGCACTCCACCACTTCAGCCTAGGCAACAGAGCAAGACTCCATCTCAAAAAAATAAATATAAAGGTCAGGCGTGGTGGCTCACGCCTGTAATCCCAGCACTTTGGGAGGCCGAGGCAGGCGGATCACGAGGTCAGGAGATCAAGACCACGGTGAAACACTGTTCCCTACTAAAAAATACAAAAAATTAGCCGGGCGTGGTGGCGGGCACCTGTAGTCCCTGCTACTCAGGAGGCTGAGGCAGGAGAATGGCGTGAACCCGGGAGGCAGAGCTTGCAGTAAGCCGAGATCGCGCCACTGCACTCCAGCCTGGGCGACAGAGCAAGACTCCGTCTCAAAAATAATAATAATAATAATAATAATAAATAAATATTTTTTTAAAATGCTAACTCCCAGCCAGGCATGGTGGCTCATACCTGTAATCCCAGCACTTTGGGAGACTGAGGCAGGCGGATCACTTGAGGTCAGGAGTTCAAGACCAGCCTGGCCAACATGGTGAAACTCTGTCTCTACTAAAAATACAAAAATTAGCTGGGTGTGGTGACAGGCCACTCCCAGCTACTCAGGAGGCTGAGGCAAGAGAATCGCTTGAACCCGCGAGGCAGAGGTTGCAGTGAGCCGAGATTGTGCCACTGCACTCCAGCCTGGGTGACATAGCGAGACTCTGTCTCAAAAAAGAAAAAAGAGGAAAAAAGCTAACTCCCTTTTAAAGAAAAACACTGGGAGCTTCCAAAAGCATTCATATGTGGATGTATTATCTCTAATTCTCCCCATTCCAAACTTCTAGAATGAACAAAAGTATGCCCATGAAGCCAGGAGTGAAGCTGCAAAGAGTCGGAAAAACTCATTTTGTACTGAAGTAAAGGTAAAAATGGCAGAGTTGGAGATTCAGATAAAAGGGCTGAAGAGACAAACTGTGGATTTTGAGGGGCGGGGAAAGAGTACCAGCCCACCAGAGGACACAGCAGCAGGGACAGAAAGCAAGCAGTGGCAGGAAGAGCTCTGCAAACAACCATTTAGACCAGAAATCCAAAGGGTCTGCTTGAAGACCAACTGAAAAGGTCCTTGTACCTGTGGATACAAAATGGGAAAAGGTTTTCTGAAGCACAGATTTTGGTTCCTACCCAGATCAAATGAACTGCAATCCACGTGATTGGATGACGCAAAGTCTAAGAGGCTGAAGGACCTCATACCCAGAGAGGGGCCAGGGCTCGGTTTGTTATCCAGAGTTCGAGGAATGGCTTTATGGTTCCTCAGACAACTTGACTACCTGTGGGGAGTTCCTCGGTGTTACTGTCCTCCCGCTTCTAATGACCCAGGTTTTAACACTAGAACGCCCCCTGGAGTTGTCTGTGTAGTCAAAGAAATGCTGGGAGCTAAGGTTTTGATCTTCGAAACAGATATGTCCCTTCTTTTTGACACTGGCTTATGGCATTCTGGACCAGCCATTCAAAGGAGGAGCGGATGGCAACTCTGGCTGGGTGGAAACCCCAATTTATCACAAAATACAATGCATATTCAGAAGTGAGACAGTTGAAACAGGCCATCACATCAAGGTTGTCCTGGGGTTGGTATGTTGCAGCCTGTGCATGAGTTGTCAGGTGAGGTTTTCAGTGGGAAATGGGAGTACATTTCGGGTGAGAGAGTCACGTAACCAAATCACACAGCTGCAAGTCAACATGCCATGTGAGGTTAGACAGGAAGGAGACCCCTGCAATGGAAGCTAATAGTTCAGCTACAGAAAAGTGTGGAGAAGGGCAGGGTAGCTGTGACCGAACTTGGAGGGATCACAGAGGGCCACAGCAGGTGGGCAGAAGCTGAGGCAGCACATTATGAAGGCGGTATTTTGGCGGGGTTACTGTAACTGCAGTGTGGGCCTAGATTAAACGAAAGGACACAGGCTAGCATCAGAGACCCGATAAAAAGCAGCCGGCTGGCTGGGCGCAGTGGCTCACGCCTGTAATCCCAGCACTTTGGGAGGCCGAGGTGGGTGGATCACGAGGTCAGGAGACCTAGACCATCCTGACCAATATGGCTGAGGCAGGAGAATTGCTTGAACTGGGAGGCAGAGGTCGCAGTGAGCAGAGATTGAGCCACTGTACTCCAGCCTGGGCAACAGAGTGAGACTCCATGCCAAAGGAAAAAGAAAGAAAAAAGCATCGTGTATCATAATCAACACTGTGGTGTGAGGATTTTTTCCCCTCCCCCCACCCCAACTTCTAATTGTTCTCTTTTAACTAAAAATCATCTGCTAAATGTAAGCATCTTCTTTAACGCTGCTATTGTCATAGAGAACCTCCTGAGGTTCTGGCAGGAAACTATGGAGCAATGGAACAAGATGCAGGAAATACTTTTGGGAATGAGAAAAGATGGCACTTTCCATAAATACTCATTGATCTAAATCTGACATTCCCACCAGCAATACAGGAGGTTCTCTGGCACAAGAATGTCAGTCACACTGCCTGCTGGGCCAGCAGATCAGACTTCAAAGATAACTTCTGGAATGAAGAGATTCAAACTTCAAATGGTTGATTTTTAAAAAATGTGCACACACACTGAAATCACACTGGTGATTTCGCAGTGGTATTTCTCCATCACCATTTCTGAATGAACACTTCGAGATAAAAGCTTACCTAGGCAAGAATGTTACCCACCCAAGCTGATCTGGAATCTCACTGCCTCCATTGTCTGCCTCTTGCCCCCAAGCAAGATGAGGAACAAGTTAACCCAAAGAAAGCTGTCCTGAGCCAGCCTTAGAAAACAAAGACACAAGTGGGAAGACTCTGTGCTATTTATTATCAAACGGTTCCTCTGGACACTGTCACCCCCAGTATAAAGGGGGGTGAAAATACAATGAACCCTGCTATCGTGTGGTGTTTTATGCTGAAATAGCTCCCTGACAGACATGTTCCAACAGAGCCAAAGTTCATGACCTTAACTAAATTACTTCTATGAAGGGTTTTTTTCTCCTCACTAATTTTGCAATGCCTTGGTTTATTCTATTGTCCATGGATGCATATTGATATTTTAGAAATAACACAAGTAAAAGAATTATTTGCAAACTTGTAAATAACTACATACATCATTCTTAGGAGACGATAGTTTATGTGGTTCATCCAAACATTCCTGAGGAATGTAACGAAAAACTTCAGCTAAAGTCTAAGTTCTAGAGTGCTGTCCAGTTGCTATCAATTAATTTTTATATTCAAGGTACAGATTTAACTTATTCATTAGAAATTTTTTTAAATAAAGATTTTCTGTACCTGCCATAGTGTTCCAGTAATAAGTCATACCTATCGGTCAATACATTAACTTACCCTTAACGTGTAATAGAATTATTCTCAAACTCAACTTCTCTATATCATAAATCATAAAGTTCTAAAATATATTTTTAAAAATTCTCTATGGCTTAAAAATAGCTTATTAATACTACAGTAAACAATACTTTTAGAAGTAGTACAATGCCATGAAATCAATCAAGTTTTTAAACCCCAAAAGATCTAGGAAACACTGCTCTAACAATACCTTTCTGTCAAAGCCCTACTTGGAAGGACAAGTTGCAAGGTGAAAAGGTTGCAAGTATATACATTTACTAAATGATGTGTTAATATCCCGCACAAGGTCTAGTAAAGAAGTTAGTATGAGGGGAGGGCGGTGGACAGAGGGATACTGTTCCATGCATCCATGTTTCCTCAGAAAATCACTGGTGCCCCTCTTACACTATTAGAGAAGAAGTGGGTTTTATGATGTAGTTTGCTTTTAAAAGTTACCTGAAGAAACATCTTTAGAAGCTTACCCAAAAAACTAAAGCCAGTGGTTACCTCAAAAGAGAGTAAAAAAGCCAAATCTTAACTTTTTTTCTATCTATAGTACCTTTTGCATTCTGTACCATAAATATGGACTATCAATTCAAAATAAATATATATACACATATATGTATTTACATATATGTGTGTGTGTGTGTGTATATACATATATATATATATATATTTTTTTTTTTTTTTTTGAGACGGAGCTTCGCTCTTGTTGCCCAGGCTGGAGTGCAATGGCGCAATCTCAGCTCACCGCAACCTCCGCCTCCAGGGTTCAAGCGATTCTCCTGCCTCAGCCTCCCGAGTAGCTGGGACTACAGGTGCGTGCCACCTGAGTGCCCAGCTAATTTTTTGTATTTTTGGTAGAGACAGGGTTTCTCCATGGTGGTCAGTCTGGTCTTGAACTCCTGACCTTAGGTGACCCACCTGCCTCAGCTTCCCAAAGTGCTGGGATTACAGGCGTGAGCCACCGCGTCCAGCTATTCAAAATATTTTTAAAGTTACTTGATTCCTAAATAAAGATGTTCATTTCAACTCAGCTCAGCAACAAGAAGTGGCTACTAACTGCTAAAAACACTATAAAGCAACGAACCGGCAGATATGAATAAAGCAGTCCCTGCCCTTGAGAAGCCTGAGAGAGAAGGTGAGATAGATAAGCAAGCCAATTACTGGCCCCATGACAGGCAAGACAATAGGATTGAGCAGGGAAAGCCCTGGGAGTGCAGGGAAGGTGGTCTAACAAATACTTCAGCAGAGAGAGAGCTGGGAAGATTTTTCAGGGTTCTTTAGAACCCAAATGAAAGACGTGTCCAGCACTTAATAGCACATGTTCCAGGAAACACTGGTTAGCTACAAAGAGGTGCAGGCGTGTCCCAGATAATGCCTCTCAGCTCTGAGACAGCAGGCCAGCTGGGGTCCCAGCCTCCTTGCTTTACCCACAGTGTGACGCAGCAGGGCACTGTCATTCTGTGCATCTGATAAAGTGAGGGGTTTGGGGCACATAATCTAAACCCAGAGGGTGGGCCCAGCAGAGGGATTTGGAGTGAAAAGGGCACACCTTGGAAGAAGACTACTTGCTTAAACACAAAGGAAGGAAAGTCAGTCACATTGGGGAACATTAAGTAATTTGATAAAGAAACGGTGAGAAATGGGAAGAATTTTAAACAGGAGTAGGAGCAGTTAAGGAGATGGTGTTTCTAGAAACATCGCAGTAATGGCACTGCTGAGGAGGGAGAACAGGTGAGGCTGCTGGCCTGCTGGGTGAACCATCGCACTATTTCCTGAGAAAAACAAACAACCTGAGAAAAACAAACAATTCCTAAGCCTCGCCAGCAGTGAGGGGAAAGAGACTGCACAGATTTTCAGGAGGTAAAATCAACAAGTCTTAATGACCAAACGGATTTCAGCAATGAAAGAGACAGGATGTCCAGGATGATGAGCAATGAGCAAGTACAATAGGCATAACAGTAATAACCATCATGCACTGAGTACCTGACACGCCTTACACCGTGCCAATATGTTTCACATATTATTTAATCATATCAATGCTATCCATTTTATAGATAGAAAGGTGACATTCAGAGAAGTTAAGAAACTTAGCCATGGCCGTAGCTAATCATAGTGACAGGTCTGGCATTTGAGCCCAAGACTATTTGATTCCAAATCTAGACTCCAAATTTCTAGACAATTATGCATTTTGGAGAATACAGTTTAAAAATATATAGTTCTTTATAAAATAGTAATAGTGATGAATATAGATAAACTTGCTTGTTGGGGGTTAACCCTGTACTAGGTACTGGTCTAAGAACTTTTCTCACATTATTTCATTTAATCATTAACATCCCTTCCAGATAGGCACTATTATTATTCCCATTTTACAGATGGTGAAACTAAAGCACAGGTCATGTCCCCAATTTGCCATAGCTAGTAAAGCCAGAGAATTAAACACCTGAAGCTTAAAGATAGAGCTTGTGTTATTTCCCCATAACAATTTACTGTACATGAAAATGAATATCCATAGGATTTTATGAATGAATTAGTATAAAACGGTAGGGTGTTTCAAGGATCATTACCCTGAAATAAATGGTCCCAGAAACATTTTATGATATGAGTTTATAAAGCAGTGCAATTATAAAGCAGTGGCACAAGACACTAAAGATCAGTATATGTATTTATTCTAATATTCTTGTTGCATCTGAATTCTCAATCACACTAGATTAACTACAGGTGTAGGCTTCATATTTAATGTCTGGAAAAAAAGAGGGAAAAAAAGAATGGACTAAAGTCCAGGCTATGTAGGAGGTGGGCAGTGATGCTTCTATTACACATACCCTTGTTTCCAACTGCTAAAATCAATATTTTTCATGGGCCCTTAGTTAGAGAATACAGCAACAGAAAAGGAAAATACACCTTTGAAATGCATTCAGGCTTGCATACTTTACAGTGGAGTATATACTTGCTAAATTTGAATACTATGTCATATACGAGAATGAAGTGAATTTTCTTTTACTCGTAGATTTTTTTCTGTACTTAGAATTGTCTATTTTATTCAGAAAAAAAGAGGGGATGGTTTCCAACAAAAGTGATGAAGCTACCATAATTTCCTGTGATTTGCCAGCCATGAATTTAACACATTATTTTTACAAACACAATACCTCCTATTCAATACTTAGAAGGAGCTCACTTGAAACTGATTATATTTCAAAGGAAAGTGAGCCATCAGGCCATCTAGTATAAGTTGTAAGGTAACCCAGAGAGACTGCAGAAATGATAGGGAACGTCTAACAATCTGAACGTCAATAGAGAATAAGTTATTTTAAAAACTAACACCAGACAGCTAACTAGCAGGTGATTTGCAGGTCAGGATTATTGTATTATCACCAAAACACACAACTTTACTAATCATTCATGCTATTCACGGGGCACAAAATCGTTTCTTTAAAAAAAAAAAAAAAATCAGGCCGCGCGCAGTGGCTCACTCCTGTAATCCCAGCACTTTGGGAGGCCGAGGCGGGCGGATCACGAGGTCAGGAATTCGAGACCACTCTGGCCAATATGGTGAAACCCTGTCTCTACTAAAAATACAAAAAATAAATAAATAAATAATAGCCGGGCGTGGTGGCACACGCCTGTAGTCCCAGCTACTCAGGAGACTGAGGCAAAAGAATCGCTTGAACCCGGGAATGGGAGGTTGCAGTGAGCGGAGATGGCGCCACTGCACTCCAGCCTGCAGCCTAGCGACAGCGAGACTCCATCTCAAAAAAAAAAAAAAAAAAATCAAAACTGCTCAAGGAGGCTCGTGAGGAAGGGTGAGGGCTGGTGGGGTTCAGAACGCAAACAGGGAATGGGATATGCAACATTAAAGGGCTCCTGCCCTGGGAGGTTTTCCGCGGCATCTCAAAGCAGGAAAGCCCCATGAGGTCCCACTTTCTCCAAACACCACTCATAACCGGCAGGCCAAGTGCCGAGCCCCGAGGGGCCAGGACAACCTTCAGGCCATCTCCCCAGCCTAAGACTTTCAGTTTCGGGGAACAATAAGCTGAGGCAAGCTGCTCTTTCTCTACCCTGTGGGAAACTGGGACTTGTTCACTTTCAGCAGCCTGATAGACAGGAGTCCGCTCGAAGTCCTCTAGGGCTCCTCTCCCTCCCCAAAGGCTCCTTTCTTCTGGCTGATAACTATGTAAATTCCCTCTTCCCAGCCCGGCTCCGCGCAGCAGACTCGCAGCTATTCAAAGCTGCGTTTCCAGCTCCGGTCCAGTGCTTCCATCATGAATGCTTGAATGAATGAGATGGTCGCGTTTCTGCAGAGCTCAAAACTCAGCACAATGCCCAAACACACGTTTCCCACGAGGGCACTGCGAACTCCGCCCACTACTTTTGACCTGTACTTTTTTTTTTTTTTAAATGAAGTTTGTATTTGTGGGAATACGCCCATTGTCATGTGCTGCATACTTTAAGATGTTTTCAACAAATATTTGTGACTGTCTAGCCAACACGAAGCCACGCTGCGAAGACAGCTCTGGGGGTGGCGTGGGGACTGGGTTTGTCCCCCCAAAGGGAAAAGAATTCTCTCCTTTCTTTCTCTCTCTCCCTCCCGCCCGCAAAAACAGAAACTGAAAATTCGCTTTTGAGTTTCTCTTCTCAATCCTTGCAACGCGCATGCAAGGTGCTCCCTTCTCCGCCTGTCCCTCGCCCCGGCGCGCCCACGGTCAAACCTGCGCGGGGAATGAACGGGTTTGGCCACTTCGCCGATTGCACAAAGAGCGAGGGTCGGGAAGGCGCATCAGTGCCCTGAACGCCGCCTGCGGGTCCCCCTGCCCGGGGCCGCTGGCGAGGGGCGCGCTTCTTGCCGCGTCTCTCCCCACTAGCCCGCCCGGCAGCGAGTGGCCCCGAGGTATCCGCTCTTCCCCGACCGCGGCGACCCAGCTTGCGCAGCCGGACAATGAGGGCGATTCGGAGGAGCTCTTTCCCCATTCATTCCCCGCGCCCGGCCAGCAGCCCCGCCACCCCTGCCCGCGCAGCCGGGGCACGGAAAGCACCCCCAGGCGCCCGCTCCCGCCACCCCCAGCACTGCTCGCGTAGATGGCGCTCCTGGATCACTAAGTTCCGCAAAAGCCAGAGGCGAGGCTGGACGACCCCCGAAGCCCGAGGAGGTTAAAGTCTAAGCTTGCGAAGAGCGGGCAGCGTCCCCCAGGAGCGGCGTCCCCATCCCGCCCTCCCCGGCCGGCGCGGGAGACCCACGTGTCAGCTGCCCCCAGTCCGAGGTGCACCAGGATACGCGCCCGGTCTCCAGCAGCCCCAACGCGACGGGCTTTGTCCGCGGCCGCCCCCGCCCGCCCGCCTGCGGGGAACGGGGACCCGAGACCCAGGGACCCGGGCCGGGCTCACCTCTCTGCTGGCACCGCGCGGCGACCCACAGCAGCGAGGCCAGGAGCACGCCCCACGCGCCGCCGCCGCGCATCTCGCCTCTTCGCCGCTCGTTGGGTCTGGGGAGAAAGCCGCGCGCCCGCCTGGAACGCTCCGCGGGACACGAGTCTGAGCTGCCGCCGCCCCGCCGCCCTTGGCGTCCCGGCCGCCCCTCCCTCCAGCCGCCCTCGGACACACCTCCCGGCTGCGCCCCGCCCCGCCCGGCCTGGCCCAGCCGCCCACACCCCTCCTCCGGGGGCGCCCAGCTTGGCCGCCGGGATCCCGCGCACGCGGACCCCTGGTGGGGGAGGTCGGGCTGACAGCGGCCGCCGCCCTGGCTCCGGGTAGGAGGTGGGCGGAGAAGGTGGGCTGAGGGGAGGAGAAACTGGGCTGTGGGGGCCCGGGAGGGTGGATTCCGAGAAAGTATGTGCCCTGCTGACCCTGCCCGCCCCGCCGCGGCCCTGCAGTCCCCGGGCCAGGACCCACGCGCCCCTGCCGGGAGCTGGGCGAGAGGCGATCCCTCGGGACGCCACCCAGGCTCGGCCGACCCGCCGCCCTCTCCGCCGTGGGCAGAGGACTTGAGGATTTGTTCTGAAAATCAGTTGCAACTTGTTCCCCACTTTGTTTGCCTAAAGAAGGCAAGGTCCCTTGGACTTAATTATTATGATTAGATACCCTCACCGCTGGAGAGAGGAAGCGCTCCTGACACGCGATTTCAACTGCTTTGTTATTATAATAATAATTATTATTATTTTTAAACTATGTCTGGTCCCCGTTAAAGAATTTTTAATTTCCTCTGATTTTTTTTTTCTTTTTGTCTATCAAAAGTATTGGCTGGGCGCAGTGGCTCACGCCTGTAATTCCAGCACTTTGGGAGGCCGAGGCGGGTGGATCACTTGAGGTCAGGAGTTCAAAACCAGCCTGGCCAACATGGTGAAACCCCGTCTCTACTAAAAAAAAATCCGAAAATTAGCCGGGCGTGGTGATGGGCGCCTGCAGTCACAGCTACTCGAGAGGCTGAGGCAGGAGAATCGCTTGAACCCTGGAGCCAGGTTGCAGTGAGCTGAGATCACACCGCTGCACTTCAGCCTGGGAGACACAGTGAGACTCCGTCTCAAAAAAAAAAAAAATATTCATAACACTTTGCAGATTTCACATTTTCTCAATATAAATATACACGAACAATGTCCCATACACTCTCTCTCTCTATATATATATATATATTTTATATAAATATACAGGGACAATGTCTCATAATACTATTATGTTTTTTAACACTTAAAAAAAGCTTAATTATGACCGTTTTCAAAACCAGGGCTCACACAGGCTGAGATGAGTTAGACCCCAGGTCTGGTTTCTAGTCCATAGGCCTTTACAATACAACACTGAAATCACAGAGGATGTTGATATCATCCCACTATCTCATTTTGTCTTTTTTTTTTTTTTTTTTTTTTTTTGCTTGATAGGAAGATAATTTCCTCTCACTTGTGTGAATCGATTTGACAACTCTATCAATTCCTGTTTTTCTGAGGACACTTACACATCTAGTGAGTAGAACTTAGTTATAATACTTACCCATCGATTAATTTTTTAAAATCATGGAAGTACAGAACAAAATGATAGGCCGTTTTAAAAGGATGCAATATAGTTCAGTGAGTACTCCATACAGTACTAAATTTAAAATGCAGACGTTCTGAACTATGAAAATGTTACTAAGTAATTATTAAATAAGTAAACTTAGTACTTAATAAATGATCAAATATTACAGTATTAGGCACATAGCTATTAAAATGCAGAATTATAAGCATTTGTGCACTGAAAGAACTGCACACAAATGTATATGCTAGATATGTATCTTTTAGAGTGTCTTAAAGACACTAGCATTCATATAGATTATCTTTTGGGATCTTCACAGCTCTATGAGATGCTTCCCAAGAGATAAGGAAGTGAGTTCTCAGTGTCAGCAAATGTCTGGTCTAGAGCTAGACCCCAAGTCTGGTTTCTAGTCCATAGTCCTTTACAATATCACACTGAAATCACAGAGGATGTTGATCAAAAGCAAAGTGGAGGAATCACAAGGGGTGTCCCCATATTCTGGGTCTCCCCGTATCCTGGGTTCCTAGAAATTCAGGCAGGAGGTCGATGGGACCTTATCTTTGAACTGCAAGCAGGGATCTCACATGTGTAATTTCAAGGGAGCCAAGTGGTCAGCACCTCTGGGGAGTGAATAGTAAGCATCAAAAGTTGCAAATTGGCACTATCTATCACTGCTCAAAATTAAGCAGAAAGATTTCAACTAAAAGAATTCAGAACAAACTTGGATAAAACGTAGCAGTAAAAAGGTCATAATTCTACACATCTTCTGAAAACCCTGCAGTACAAATTTTTCCAATCTTTAGCATGCTTGGAAAATATCTAAATTACCTAGAGCACTATGAAAGTGCAGGGCTGGCTTGTTCAAGTTGAAAATTAGTATAACAAGAATGTTCATGTTTTGTAAGAAAGTAAAAATTCAACTTAACTGTATACAAAAAGATGCTTGCTTCAAAGTCACCTATAAATAATGAACAATTAAAAATGCCTAAATGTCAAGCAATAGTTTAAATGGTTAAGTAATTTATAAATCAATGTGATAGGTTATTATGTACTACTTTTATATTATGAAACTTTTGCAATTAAAAAAACTCACATTAAGAAAAGCAAAATTCCAAATAACATAGACATTCTGATTGCAATTATGTACATAAAATAAGCACATGTGGCCAGGCATGGTGGCTCATGCCTGTAATCTCAGCACTTTGGGAGGCCAAGGCAGGCAGATCACCTGAGGTTAGGAGTTGGAGACCAGCCTGGTCAACATGGTGAAACCCCATCTCTACCAAAAATACAAAACTTAGCCAGGTGTGGTAGCAGATTCCAGGAAGCTGAGGCAGGAGAATCGCTTGAATCCGGGAGGTGGAGGCTGCGGTGAGCCGAAATGCCATGGCGCTCCAGCCTGGGCAACGAGAGCAGAACTCCGTCTCAAAAAAAAAAAAAAAAAAAAAATTAATGTATTTTTTAAAAGCACAGTGACACTGCCACACTCGGCTAATCTTTTTATTATTATGATGATTTCTTTTCTTTTGTGGGGGCAGAGATGGGTTTTGCCATGTTACCCAAGCTGGTCTTGAACTCCTGAGCTCAAGTGATCTGCCCACCTCAGCCTCCCAAAGTGCTGAAATATGAATTCTTATTTCAGTAATTTCACTAATACTATTATGTTTTTTAACATTAAAAAAAAAAGCTTAATTATGACCATTTTCAAAACCAGGGCTCACACAGGCTGAAATGAGCTGAACTGGAGCTTTCAAATCCCTTGGGTGATCCTGTTGAAATCCAGATTCTAGTTCAGTAGTTCTGGGTTGGAGGCCTGAGTTCCTGCATTTCTAACAAGCTCCCTATGACACTGATGCTGCGGACAGGCAGAGCATATCTTGAGCAGCACGTAGCTTGCTTAGTTGTTCTCCATCTTGTCTGCAAATTGAAATCAGTGGAGGAATTTAAAAAATACTGATGCTGGTTTCCACCCCCAGAGATTATGATTCAATTAGTATGGGGTATAACTTGGACATCTAGATATTTCTAATGATCTCCAGATAATTCTAATGTGAAGCAAAGTTTCAGGAACACAGCTAGACTGACCTGCTCCTGCATGTAGATAATCCAGGTTCTGGTCATTGGTGGCTGAGCAGGCTGGGGGAGCCACATTCAGTGTGTGATCACAGGCTGTATGAAGAAGCCTGGCCTGGTAAGTATTTTCCCTCGTATCCTGACACCCATATAACAGGGATCTAGCCACGGTGCCCAGAATACGGGACAGGACTGTTTCTCTGGAGAGTCTGCCTCTTGCTTTAGAACAAGCAAGACTGCCTCCTAGTTCTAAAGGGACTGAGATACAAAGCAGAGACTTGGGCACAGGAGCATCACATCAGGATCCAGGCAGTAGGCCTGGATGTAAAGCTGGGGGCTTGGTTACAAGGACAGAGGCAAGAGGTCAATTACTAGAATTGGTTATGGTGTCAGAGTCTGATCTAGGACAAAGTTAGAGGGGCTGACCATAGGAGAAGCTCCTTAAGGTCTCATGGCTGGAAATGAGGTGGTTGAGACCCTTCACATTAGGCAGGGGTGAGGGCTGGAAGGACTAGCAGTCAATGAAGGCAAATTGGAGGTGGGTGGCAAAAATGGTCCCTCAAAGGTGCATGGCCCATGTCCTAGGCTGGAACCTGGAAATACATTGTATTACATGACAAAAGGCACTTTGCAGATGTGATTAAATAAGAGTCTTAAGATGAGGAGATTATCTAGGATTCACCAGGCAGACCAAAGTAATCAGTAGAAGTCTTCATAAGTGAGAGAGAGAGTAGGAAAGGAAGACTCAGTGATTCAATGTGAGAAGGACTCAAGCAGCCATTGCTGGCGTTGAAGATGGGGGCGGGGATCATGAGTCCTGGAATGTGAGCAGCTTCTAGATCCTTGGAAAGCAACGACGCAGATCTTCCCCTAGAGCCTCCAGAAAGAGCCAGCTGTAAGGACACCTTGAGTTTGCCCAGGTGAAACCCATTTTGGACTTTGGAATTCTGGAACTATAAGATAACAACACAAATGGTTATCTTATAGTTTGTATTGTTTTATGTCAAGGAGTGTCTGATAATTTGTTACAGTAGCAGTAGGGAACTAATACATTAGGCAAAGACTACCTCCCAGTAAGTGGAGATGAAGTTGGGGGGAAAGTGAGTATCTATATTAGGATTGAAGTAGAGCCTGAAGATTCCATTTGTGCCCATGATGAAGAGCAGAAGAAGGAAGAATTTGAAAAAACTACTTGAAATACTGGAAAAAAGAGAAGGAAGAATAGAGGTCTCAGAGGATAGCAGTAGAGAACCTGGCGTCTGGAGAGAGACAAAATTGCTATTCATGAGGTATATTATAAGCTTTGGTTTTCATGCAAGATGTGCCATAAACTCTGCAAACAATTTGGACAAAGTGGCTATAAAGTGATAGGCAGAACTCTTGTTTATAGCCCTAGGTGACAGGCTGCTAGTTGCCTCCCAAAATGCAGGCTCCTATCCTTCTGAGCACTTAGTCACCCAGGTAGGTCACCCAGGTGGGCACTGCATTGCCAGCCTCCGTCAAAGCTAGGTTTAAATCTGTATTAGTCTGCCCAGGCTACTGTAACAAAATGTCACAGGCTGGGAGGCTTAAACAACAGAAACTTACTTTCTTAGAGTTCTGGAGGCTGAAAATCCCAGCTCAAGGTCCGGCAACATTCAGTTTCTGGTGAGGGCTCTCTTCTTGGCTTGCAGGCAGCCACCTTCTCACTGTGACCTCAAGTGGTGGAGACAAAGAGCAAGCTTTCATAAGTTCTCTTCTTATAAGAACACAAATCCTATTGGATCAGAGTGCCATTCTTGCTACCTTATTTAACCTTAATTACTTTCTCAGAGGTCCCATTTCCAAATTCAGCCACACTGGGGAAAAGGGCTTCAACACATGAATTTGGGGGAAATGTAAACATTTGGTCCATCACAGACTCTGAGGAGGTTCAGGTCAACAGGATGTGAGCAGAGGTCAGGTGTGAAACTTGAGGCCCTGCCAACTCAACATGACCTTCTTGCTCCAGACACTGGGTGTGTCCCCTTTCACCTTAAACTTAAACTCAGATGCTGTCCTGCCATGCTCCTTCAACCCCACAAGTAAAGGCCACTCCTGGAGGATGGTGAAGCAACAAGATGAGAGAAAAGTTAATAACTTTATGAAAAGGTGGCTCATACCTGCAATCCCAGCACTTTGGAAGGCTGAGGTGGGTGGATCACCCGAGGTCAGGAGTTTGAGACCAGCCTGACCAACATAGAGAAACCTCGTCTTTACTAAAAATACAAAATTAGCCAGATGTGTTGGTGCATGCCTGTAATCCCAGCTACTCGGGAGGCTGAGGCAGGAGAATCACTTGAACCTGAGAGGTGGAGGTTGCCATGAGCCAAGATCATGCCATTGCACTCCAGCCTCGGCAACAAGAGTGAAACTCTTGTCTCAAAAAAAAAAAAGAAAAGAAAAGAAAAGAAAAAAAGTCATCTGGCTGCCTAGACTGCATAATGGCTGAAAGAGATAAAATAGTATTTGATTTAAGCCATTGTATTTTAGAGTCCTTTAAAAGGGCAACCTAGCCTTAGCCTAAAATATCTCATAACCTGAATAACCAGGCCCTCCTTTGTGCAGTTAATAAAAGTACATTGTGATGGCTTTTCAACAGATTATGTATTTTAAAATAAAAATTAGAAATGTATGAAAAATAATGAAGTAGCTACTTCACAAGAGTCAGTTTCAGAAGAAAAGAAAACAAATCTTCCCTCAAAGCTGAATCGTATCCTGAGTGTGTTCCAGGCCTGCGTAGCATGCCTCTAACTAATTCTGAATCTCTTAACTTTGAAATAATTTTGATTTAGATATTATGTTCTCATTTTAATATTTCTCACAAAATTGTTCTTTTTCTGGGTATCCATGGCTTTTCTTTGCCTCAGATATTGTTGTGTATCTGCTTCAATGTCAGGAGAATTTTTACTCTTCAAAATCCCATTGCTTCTACTTGTTTGCGAGAGTATAGAACCACGTGAGTAAAATGATTAATATCCGAAGCCTCGCATGATTTGCTTGGCCCGGAACAGCCTTATTAAATGAAAATGGTTATCGCCATTTGATTTAGGCCTTTACCTTTGACAACATTTCTTAGAGAACATTTTTAATAGAAATTTCCTAGCGTCTCTGTTGTACAGAACATCTGTGGGATGGTGTAACTACATTCCCACTTACTTTCTGAGAATCACCTTCCTGTGGCTCTGTGGTGAGCAGGAGAATATCCAGGCCAGGTGTGGTGGCGGGCGCCTGTAATCCCAACACTTTGTGAGGCCGAGGCAAGTGGATCACCTGAGGTCAGGAGTTCAAGACTAGCCTGGCTAACATGGCAAAACCCCATCTCTACTAAAAATATAAAAATTAGCCGGGGTGGTGGTGTGCGCGTGTAATCCCAGCTACTCAGGAAGCTGAGGCAGGAGAATCGCTTGAACCTGGGAGGTGGAGGGTACAGTGAGCAGTGATCATGCCACTGCACTCCAGCCTGGGCAACAGAGCAAAACTCCGTCTCGAAAAAAAAGAAGAAGGAGAAGGAGAAGGAAAAGAAGAAGATCCAATTTACACAACAGGACCTTATCCCTAGGACACTCCTCCCACTCTGGCTATCACCCTCTGTCTTGACAAATCACAGTCACCATCTTAGACCTTTATTTAAGGCAGAGGTTATCTGAGCCTCAGCACCATCATCGTTTTTCAAGTCTTCCTTATATGTACATGCCCTAAACTTTCCTCTCTAACTATTTTGAGTTGGGTTTTTGTCACTTCAAATTGGGCACTTTTTAATATTAATGTATCTACCTTCCATTAAGTACCATAGAGAATGTCAGATAGCATCTGCTTTCTTATTTTTTACTTAAAACTCTTTTTTTCTTTTATTAAAGAGATGAGAGAGGCCGGACACAGTGGCTCATGCCTATAATCCCAACACTTTGGGAAGCCGAGGTGGGCGGGTCACCTGAGGTCAGGAGGTAGAGACCAGCCTGGCCAACATGACAAAACCCCGTCTCTACTAAAAATACAAAAATTAGCCAGGCATGGTGGTGGGCGCCTGTAATCACAGCTACTCGGGAGGCTGAGGCAGGAGAATTGCTTGAACCCAGGAGGTAGAGGTTGCAGTGAGCCGAGATTGCGCTATTGCACCCCAGCCCGGAGGACACAGTGAGACTCTGTCTCAAAAGAAAAATAATATATATATATATGAGGCCTTGCTACATTGCCCAAGAGGGAGTACAGTGACTATTCACAGTGCAGTCCTACTATTGATCAGCACGGGAGTTTTGGCCTTCTTCATTTCCTAACTTGGCCAGTTCACTTCTCCTTAAGCAAACTAGTTGTCCTCCATTTCTGGGAGATCACCATTACTGCAGTGGAACTTAGTGTGGACACCTGATTGACATAGCACACTCCAGGCCAGAACTCTTGGCCTCAAGAAAGTCTTCTGCCTCAGCCTGTGGTGTAGCTGAGTCTACAGGTATGTGCCACAGCAGCAGGCAGCGTCTGCCTTTTGACATTTAATCTCTTCTTAAGGGGCTTGTAGTATTTTACATTTACATAGCTGCATTTCCAGAGTATAATGTAAAAAAATACATTTAAATAGGATTTAACGAAGATGTTTCACAAGAAAAAGCAGTGGTTAAAAAATTCAGGACTCAAACTACCTGGGACCAAATACTAGCTCTCACATTTACTTGATTGGGTGATTTGTGGAAAATTACTTCACTTTCTTGTCCTCAGTTTACTCATTTTACTATAAAATATCCCCATTTTACTATTAAATGGGGATAAAAATAAGATGTATATCAAAAGATGAGAATCGAATGACATAATGAACACAGAATTGTTAGCATTGTTCCTGGCGTCAAGTAAACATTCGATAGTAGTTTATTCTATGATATCGTCTTCATGGCTGTGGGTTGGGAAGAGTGTTGTACAGTTGCCATAAGACGATAATGTGGGGCTCTAATGGAGCTTTTCAACACATGCTTACAAAAGGCAACTGGACATTTGCAAAGAGATGAACCATTATCTGTCCTCTTATTTAGGTAGCAAGAAGCACTGGAGACCCAGAGGGGAGATGTGAGCTAAGAAAGGGCATCTCCCTAAAGCCAAGGAGTGGATGGAGGCTACAAGAGAATAGCAACCAGCTATATCGAAAACTAAAAAGACTTTTAAAAATTGGTTTTGGCAGGGAATTGGTCCTCAGGGAACTTGGTGGGTGTGTTTTTCTTTTACAGAGGAAGAGGAAGCCAAATTGGAGGGGTCTAGAAGACAGCTGTTCATACGGACATGTAGATAGCATTTGTCCCCAGGACTCTGCAGGACATCCCTGCCTGCTGGGTATCTCTAACAATGCAGCCTTTCAACAGGAAAGTCAGACTTCGAAAGCAAAGTTTGCAACAGTAGCAGCAAATACGAATTATTTATTTATTTGTTTATTTATTTATTTATTTATTTATTTTTGAGATAGAGTCTCACTCCATCGCCCAGGCTGCAGTGCAGTGGCGTGATCTTGGCTCACTGCAACCTCCACTTCCCGGGTTCAAGTGATTCTCCTGCCTCAGCCTCCCGAGTAGCTGGGACTATAGGCGTGCACCACTGTTTCCAGCTAATTTGTTTTTTTTTAAGAGATGCGGTTTCACCATGTTGGTCAGGCTGGTCTCAAACTCCTGACCTCGTGATCCACCCGCCTCAGCCTCCCAAAGCCACTGGGCCCAGCCCTGCAAATAAAAAATTTATAGCTGGACACCAATTATCTAGAAAGTGAGAAATACATGTTTATAAAGATACTTGTCATTGTGTCATTTGTATTACACCACTCACTATTATTGGAGCTTCCTTCAGCAATTTTTTTTTTTTTTTTTTTTGAGACAGAGTCTTGCTCTGTCGCCCAGGCTGGAGTGCAGTGGCACAATCTCGGCTCACTGCAACCTCCACCTCCCAGTTCAAGTGATCCTCCCACCTCACCCTCCCGAGTAGTTAGGACTACAGACATGCACCACACCCAGCTAATTTTTGTATATTTAGTAGATATGGAGTTTCACCATGTTGGCCAGGCTGGTCTTGAACTCCTGACCTTGTGATCTGCCCAGCTCGGCCTCCCAAAGTGCTGGGATTACAGGCATAATTCTAAGCGCCCAGCCTTCCTTCAGCTTTTTACTAATTTCTTCTACTATTTGTTCCCGATGGAGGCAAATATTCTACAATATTTTACACTTTAGGTTCTCCAAGGGCTTCTTTTCTTCATGTTTGCCTCACGATCCCCACTTGTGTCATTTTATGACACATCTCCAGACCTGTCATCAAGAAGCGAAATTTGAGTTAAATAACTCATAAACCTGGCATTGGCTTAGTGGCAAGCACAATATTCAAATCGTAGGAAGAAGATGTTACTAAGTAATAAAATCAGTTGCCTGAAAAGACAGTATTTTTTTTTATCAAAAAGCATTTTACAGGATCTCAATCTTGAGAAGCAACACATTGGATATATGAAGGTCAGAAGACTGAAATTAAAATTGTAGCTCCAGAAATTGTTAGCGATTTGACCCTTCAACAGGTCAGTTACCTTTTCTGAGCCTCAGTTTCCTCCTCTGTAAAATGTTAAGTAACTGAATCTTTTGCTAGATGTAGTAGTCGCTGGCTGGGCAGTGGCTCACACCTGTAATCCTAGCTCTTTGGGAGGTCTAATGGGCGGATTGCCTGAGCTCAGGAGTTCGAGACCACCCTGGGCAACATGGTGAAACCCTGTCTCTACTAAAATACAAAAAATTAGCCACGCATTGTGGTAGGCGCCTCTAGTCCCACCTACCTGGGAGGCTGAGGCCTGAGAATTGTTTGAACCCGGGAGGCAGAGCTTGCAGTGAGCCAAGATTGCTCCACTGCATCCCAGCCTGAGCAACAGAGCAAGACTCTGTCTCCAAAAAAAAAAAAAAAAAGAAGAAGAAGTAGTAATGACAGTGATAATAACAACTGTTACCAGGTACTGAATCTTCAAATCGTACTTTACACCCATTGTCTCACTGATGCTGCTTAAATCTCCAACTCCACCTTTACCATGGGAGAGTTGGAGATTTAAGCAGAATATGGGAGAGAAGATGGACTGCACCATAGCCACTGAAGGTGGCTAGAGAATCATGCCAACCCGTCTCATTTCAACTCCTGCCCACGGTCATTAAGGGGCCTTTAGAATTGCCAGGCAAATACACTACCTACCCTAAACTGTTCACTCTCCCACTTAGCAGCCCATCCTTTCAGAGCTCAGCTGCGTTTCCCCCTATCTATGATGCCCAGCCCTTCCTTTCCCCACCTTTGAATTCCTGATCTTTCTTGAGCACCCAAGTAAAAAATCTCCTCCCTCAGGAAGCCTTCTATGATTGTTCCAGAACTCACCAACCACTTGCTCCCTTGTGGCCCCGATGCGCTCTGTAATACAATCTCGGTTGCAACTGCTGTTGATTTTATAAACATGTTTTTCCTATTAAATAAGAAACACAGACTCCTTCTCAGTTTATTTTGTTTTCCCACTCCCCCACAGTGTCTGAAACTTGACAAATATTTGTTGATTTTGACAAAAATGTAGTTTGGTTGCAGTTGTGTGTTTGCTATGTTCCAGGCATTATGCTAAGCATGTTTCATAAACTAGCTCCAAATGGTATAAAAGTCCCAAGGTGGCAGAAAGTAATGTAAGCGGCTACGTATAAACAGTTCTGAGTCACAAGCAACAAAAGCTGCCTCTGGCCACCTTAAACAAAGGCAAGTTAATCAGAGGGATATCACAGCAGGGAGAATGGGGATCATAGAATCCATGGGAACTTGTAGAGGAGGGCTTGGAAAACAGGAACCAAGAGAGTCACAGATGCTATGCAACAGAATCCACGGCCAAGGTCACCACCAAAAACAGTCTAGCTGAAGCAGACTGCTGCACCCGGAGCTGTCTGACCTTCAAATGTTCACTGCATCTTTGTTTCACCAGCTCAAGGCTCCAAGCATGGAGAGCCAGTAACTGATTGGCTGAGCTTACATTGTATGCCCCAGGTGGGCAGTGAGGAAGCCTTGACCTTCCCTTCTCTTCCGCAGGAGGAGCTGGGAGTAAGAAAGAGGTTTCACCCGTGGGGAATCCTCCCCCAGACAGAGAAGGGAGTGCTGAGAGGAGGAGGGTGCTGCAGCCAACAAGCAAGATGGCACCTGCCTTCCACAGGTGGACAGGAAGAGCTCCACGAAGCAGGTGAGATGCCAACAGTCAATGCAGGATAAGTCTAGTTTTGAAAGGGGCAAGAAAACAGAAAAAGCTGTGGGGAATCACTTTGGCAGGGGCACAGAGACAACACTGGAAATGTGTGGATGGGGCAGAGCCATAGGCAGGCTGTACGAGGGCCGCTGGGCTCTCCTATCTGGCTTCTTCCTGGCTGTTGTTGGAGTTTCTCCTCCTCCCTGCACTTCTGGGCTTAGGTGAAACACCACGCCACACTGTGTACAATCTGGCACCCTAAGTAGCAACTGAGTGGGACAGATGATGAAACCCAGAGGCGGGGGTCAGTTTGCTCCCCATGGGATGAATTCTGACCAATGAGAAATAGAAGAGGGAGAGAGCTAGACAGGCTCTCCTCCTGTCTCTCTCTACTATGCACCTCTGCCAGGCCCAGTTTCTCCTAGCAGCCCACCTGGACAAGTCCAGGGTGCAGATACACCGCCAAGCCCGTGCGGGGTTTCTTCCCGGTGAAGCAGTACCAGGCAGTCACACATCACTCGAGGTTACTCCCCATCTCGCTCTTCATTTTCTTCTTTGTTGCCATGAATTTGCATGTCTCAAAGCATAAACCATCAGCATGTTCATCTTTGCTTCAGGATCTGTGTATGGAGATACTGGACTGAGAAAGGACCCTTTACATGGAGCGATTAGTGAGGCATGGGAGATACGTTTGAATCCTGCAGGCAATGGGAAATTATTATCAATTCCTTTTTTTTTTTTTTTTTTTTGAGAAGGTGTCTCACTCTATCACCCAGGCTGGAGTGCAGTGGCATGATCTTGGCTCTGCCTCCCAAGTTCAAGCAATTCTCCTGTCTCAGCCTCCCAGGTAGCTGGGATTACAGATGCGTGCCACCACACGCGTCTAATTTTTGTACTTTTAGTACAGACGGGTTTTCACCATGTTGGCCAGGCTGGTCTCAAACTTCTGACCTCAAGTGATCCACCCGCCTCGGCCCCCCAAAGTGCTGGGATTACAGGTGTGAGCCACCATACCTGGCTTATTATCAATTTTTAAGCACAAGAACAAGGCAGTAATCTTTTTTTTTTTTTTTTTTTTTTTAATGAAAATCTACCTGCTAGCAGTAAACGGAAAGAGCGGAATGAAAAGAAACGGAAGTGGCCATATGGGTGGAGGTGGGGGACATAGAAGAGGAATGTGCAGTGAGAATGAAGAAGGGTGAATCAGATGAGATTTCAAACAAAGAAACATGACTTAGTGACTAATTGGATGCAGATGATCGAGGAAATTGTAGACTTAAAATTTTCTTTCTGAGAATGAAAAAAAGAATGGTTAGATGGACGATGAACCGACGGGAGAGGAAATCATGAGCACAGTTTGATTGTTGTCATTTCGATGTTACCAGTTAGTCAAATGGCAGTGTTAGAAAAACGGCTGGAAATTCAAGACAGATGGAGATTGTGGCTGAGGCCAGAGAATCGAGTCTTCTCTGTGTGACCTCAGAGTCACTGATGTGCAGGAGCTCACCGAGTTGAGACTGTGCAGAGAAAGGTCACGGAGAACTGAAGTGAGAGCAAGACAAGACAAGAGGGCTTCTAGAAAACAGGGGGAGTCTTCCCGGAAAAGGGGATCCAAGATTGACCTACTGAAGGTGAGAGTTGGAGTAGGGACATTTGAGGAAGGAGAAAGGACAAAGGAGGAAAGAATGGTCATGATGAGGACACCAGAAAGTTACAGAGAAGATAAGTGACATGCCCTTTGCTGAGCCATTACTATGCCAGCTGCTTAATCCTCATATGCAAGGTAAATTTTTGTGGTTTTTTGAGGCAGAGTTTCACTCTTGTTGCCCAGGCTGGAGTACAATGGCTCAATCTCAGCTCACTGCAACCTCTGCTTCTCGGGTTCAAGCTATTCTCCTGCCTCAGCCTCCCAAGGAGCTGGGATTACAGGCTCCCGCCACCATGCCCGGCTAATTTTTTTGTAATTGTAGTAGAGATGGGGTTTTGTCATGTTGGCCAGGCTGGTCTCGAACTCCTGACCTCAGGTGATCCATCCACTTCAGCCTCCCAAAGTGCTGGGATTATAGGCGTGAGCCACTGCGCCCGGCTTATGCAAGATGAATATGATTCCCATTTTCTGGGTAAAACCACAGAGATTCACAGAGGCTGGCTAACCTGCTTGAGTTTGCAGAGCTAAAAAGTGTACTTTCATTTTTGCTGTATCATAAATCAACCCCAAACTTAATGGTTTAGAGCAGCAATCATTTATTTTCCTCAAGATGATTCTGTGTTTTGCCAGCTAGACAGGCTCAGTTGGACGCTTTTTCTGCTGGCCTTCCTGGGCTCCTTCACGCCTCTCAGTCCACTCCAGGTTAAGGGATGAGTGATTTAGGGGGAGCCACAGGCTGGATGCATGGAGCTAAAACCCAGGAGTCCTCCATCGTCAAAGGAAGCTGATAGATCAAGAATTAGAAATTTAAAACAAAATTAGAATTAGAACAAAATATCCAAAATATCAAGAATGGAGAGTGTGGTAGAGAGCAGTTGCTGACAGCACATCATAATGACAATAATGATCAGAGCAGGCAGCTCCCGAGCGCATGTAGTGTGCCAGAGACTGGGCCCAGGGCTTTTGTGCTTTGTCTCACTGAATCCCCACAGCAGCCCTAGGAGATAAGGTAGGCTGATTAGCATCGTTTTTCAGTGACGAAACAGGCACGCAATGCCTTAAGTAGCTTAATCAAGATGAATCCAGGCAGAGGGGTGTGGAGTTTGGAATTTGGAAGAAAGGTTTGATTTAGTGATTTTGCTGATACGAAGAAGAAAAGTTCTACAGGTAAGGTGGGCAGGAACTGATTCTAAGATGCTAAAGGTCGTAAACATGGATGTTGATGTCGCTAAGAATAATGATGGATAATAAAGTGTAAAATAAAAAAAAGAAGTTAAACTTAGTCCTGAAATATCCAATGAAATACAGGATGTGAAAATATTATACAATCCTGGGAAAACAGAAAAATTAAAGACCAACCCAGGAGAGGACATAATATGGGGATAGGCTAGGTTATACTGCAGTAACAAACTAGTCCGAAACCTCTGAAGCATAAAACAACAGAGATCTCTTTCTCGATTATTGTGGGTTAGCAGTGGGCTCCGTTCACTATTGTAACTCAGAGATCCAAGCTGATGGAAGCTTCGTTTCAACATATGCTTCCAACTGAGGCAAGCAAAGAAGTAAGTCCCACACTGGCTCTTAAAGTTTCTGTTTATATTCCATAGGCCATGGCAAGTCACCTGGTCATAAGTAACCTCAAGAAACCATGATAGTGGTGTCCTATTATTTGTCTGTAAGTAGAGGAGAACCAGAAATATTAGGAAAATAGTGCTAATGAGGACCACTGAGAAATTCTCATAGACTATGCTAGGACATTGTCGGGAGACACATGAGAGCTGGAACTCAGGTCTAGGAATTCCAGCTGAGCATGGAGAAGAAGAAATGGAGAGCAAGAGAGACAGGGATGGGCAAGATCAAGCCATGCCAGCATCCAAAGCACAATCAGGACCGCTCTCCACAAGGTAGCTGTTCAGATGGAGTTTGCGGCAAACAGGGAAGCTTATTATTGGAGCAGCTTGGGGTTCTCTTGAGGACCCCAATTCAGGAAACCCTAATCCATGCTAGGATGGGGAGGTTCTTTTCCTTCTGCTCCAGACATTCTCCAAGTGTGTCCTGAGACAACGCACTACCAATTCCAGGTGTGGAATGAGAACTTTACTAGGAGCAAGAAGGGCCTTAAGAAAGAAGTGAGTCTACAGTCATGTTATCTAGAGGGCCCAGGTCTCTAGAGCTGAGCCTTTGCCGGGGGCTCTTAGGGAGATCATTTATAAAAGCAAATATTTCAGTTGTATCTACGCTACACTCATCATTATAATTCTGCGATAAGTTTCGCTTTTGTGTTTCCTGACAACTAAGGGCTGCAAGGTTTTCATTTTCTAATGAAAGAAAACATGGACATTTATCTGCAGAGACAAACACTGAAGCATAAATAATTTCAGGAGTGAATGTATTTGTGGATTATCAGCATAATGGACAATACTTTTAGTTACAGGTTTCCAAGACACAGTGCTATTCAAACAGATTCTCATATTAACCTTCTTTAGAGCCTAGGGCACAGCTTTACATCTTTATTAACTCAGGGAGGGCTTTGACGAAGAAGAGACTGAGATAATGAGGCCAGGCTTGTTTGTTTTTTGATTACCTACATTCCTAAGGTATCTAGGACCTAAAGAATCTCAAAGAATGCATCGATTATTTTTCTATTAGATTGACTTTCTTAAATATCAGATGTTTCAAGTGAGCTGATACCAGATCTTAGTTAATCTGTGCCTGAATTCCGTAAGTACCAATAATGCATCACTAGTAGCAGAGCAGAAGTTATGCATAGCTCTGGAACTCACACATAAAATGCGAGGGAGAAGCTGGGACCACCCTAGATCCATTGTAATGAGAACCATCAGTGCAAGGCAGACTTCTTAAATTTCAGTACAGACATTAGACAAGGAAGCAAAACGTATGTAGTGGAGAAAAATAAACATTTCAAGAGCTAAGCAGCATATGCCTTTCCTCTCCGATTTAGACCAAAAATGACCTCCCTTCAGAGCCAGAAGGACAAACGAAGCAGCCAAGGATTGAAAATAAAATAACCCATATGGAGCGAAGGAAAAGAAGAGTTAAAAGAAGGTCACATACCACATGTGTTGGTCACAGTGTCACAACTTGTTCCAGGGCAGCTTAATGTACTCTTCCTTGGTTGCCTGCCATTGAGCTGGAGGTTTTGTTTGATATGTGACTTCTAATTGACTGGCTATTTTTCATTAACATTCTGCACAGTTTTGATTCAATAGGTAATTAGTACTGTGAAAGATTGGATTTTAATTATGAGATGAAGAGTCCATCATTTCAATAAGGGTATTTGTGTTCTCCAAAGCCTGCATGTAGCTGACCCAGGGCAGAGGATGCTGCTGGTTGTAACCCTGCCTTCCTTCCAGGTTGAAGATAGGCTGTTTTGAGGGAAGAGGAGCTCTTTTTCACCCTGGGGGCGTGAATCTTGATAAACTGAAGTTGGTCAAGGTAATTCTATTCTGTTTGCCAGTGATTGGCTGAGATACAAGCTCGTTTTCTAATCAGCATTATTGAGGTATATTTTATGGATAAGAAAATGCAGGAATTTTAAGTTTGCAGTTTGGTAAAATTGACAAATGTAAACAATTGCAGCCACTCCCATATTCATGATAGAAAACATCTTCCTCACCCTTGGAAAGTCGCCTACTGTCTTTTGTAATCAGTTCCCAGCCACCTATTTCTGGAAACCACTGTCTTGCTTTATGTCACTACAGGTTAGCCCTTTTACATTTTTCATATAAATGGAATTGTAGGTGCCTGCATGGGCCCTGGCTCACTCACTGGCCTGCGGGATGCCTTGGCAATGGGAAATCAGTTATCAAAATTGACTCCAGAAGAGAGAACCTAACAGAACAATAACAATGGAAGAAACTGGGAACATTATCAAACAGCTATCATCCTGCAAAACTCCAGGCTCAGATGGTGTTACAGGTTAAAAAAAAAAAAAAAAAAAAAAAAAAAAAAAAAAAGGCCCTTCATGAAAAAGAAACATCTTTTTTTTTTTTTTTTTTTGGAAACAGAGTTTTGCTCTTGCCCAGGCTGGAGTGCAGTGGCGCGATCTCGGCTCACCGCAACCTCCGCCTCCCAGATTCAAGCGATTCTCCTGCCTCAGCCTCTGGAGTAGCTGGGATTACAGGCATGCGTCACCACACCTGGCTAATTTTATATTTTTAGTAGAGACGGGGTTTCTCCATGTTGGTCAGGCTGGTCTCAAGGTCCTGGCCTCATGTGATCTGCCCGCCTCAGCCTCCCAAAGTGCTGGGATTACAGGCGTGAACCACTGCACCAAACAAATTTTTTTTTTTTTTCCTGAGACGGATTATCACTCTGTCGTCCAGGCTGGAGTGCAGTGGCGCGATCTCGGCTCACTGCAACCTCCACCTCCCTGGTTCAAGCAGTTCCCCTGCCTCAGCCTCCCAAGTAGCTAGGATTACAGGTGCTCCCCACCACACCTGGCTAATTTTGTTGTATTTTTAGTAGAGACAAGGTTTCACCATGTTGGCCAGACTGGTCTCAAACTCCTGACCTCATGCAATCCACCCACCTCGGCCTCCCAAAGTGCTGGGATTACAGGCATGAGCCACCGTGCCCAGCCCCAGAAAGATCTTAAGCAACATGATGGATTCAGAAGCTCATGAAAAGAGGCCACCAATACTAACATCTTCAAAACAAGATATATCACCTCATATTATAAATGTTGGTGAAATGAAGCATGACTTGTGTGGCTGCTGTGCAGCCTTCAACACGTAGTAATCACATTTCCCATTCAGAAGGTCCTCTTTCAACAACAGCTGTATGCCATCAAAACCCGGGATGCAATACTGCAGTTGAGAAGGGATGGATTTCGAAACTTGTATCCTGGAATCCTTCCCTCATTGATGTAAAAGATAACTAGACTTGCACTTACGTTGATCTGTAGGAGGATTTATCCTGCCTTCTCCACAAGTGTGTCAGTGCTCTAGAGTTTGCAACCCGTGTCGTGGCAGCAGTGCTTGCAGGGACAACAGAAGCAATTTTCACTCCACTGGAAGGAGTTCAGACATTGCTTCAAGGCCACAGGCATCATGACACATTTACCAGCACTTATAAGCCTTTCAAGGCACTTAAATTCCATGGAATTGGGGAGCGTTGTTGAGGCTTGCTGCCCATTCTTTTCCGGAATGGACTCAGCAATGTCTTTTTTTCTTTTTTTTTGGCCTGGAGGTGCCTTTAAGGAGCATCTGTCTACCGCAACGACTCCCAGTGCTCATTTGGTCAATGATTTTCTCTGTGGAAGTCTATTGGGTGCCATGTTGGGATTCTTGTTTTTTCTAGTTAATGTTGTAAAAGCTAGCACGCAGCCTCAGACTGGTGGGGAATTTCAGTCTTTCCTCAAGGTTTTCCAAAACGTCTGTCCGGAATGGGACAGAAAACTGATCAATCTTTTCAGAGGTGCTCATCTGAATTACCATCGGTCCCTTACCGCTTGGGGCATAATCAGTGCAACTTAGGAGTTCTTGTTAGAGGTTATATGAAGAAAACCATCAGTTAAGTGCCATTTATTAACTGAATAGACCTTCTAAGAAGAATGCGGTTTAGCCTCTTTCGTAATTGGTCACAATAAGTTGGTGTCATGACTCCAGGCCACAGTAAGTTATGGGCAAGACTGTTTTCCTTAAGCATCAACAAAACAGAGTAAAAGGTTCCAACAGAAAAAATGAATGAACAAATAAATGGAATTATACAGTGTTTTGTCTTTATCTTCTTTTCTTTCACTTTACATAATGCTATTGAGATTCATCCATTCTGAGAGTCAGTAGGCCATTCTTTTTGATAGCTGAAAAGCTTTCCATTGTATAAGTATACCTCTACTTATTTACTGATTTAGATGACCCACAGTTTTTGGCTCTTATGCATAAACCTGTTATGAACATCAAGTGCAAATCTTTGTGTGGAGCTGGATTTCTCAATTGCATTGTGAGTATATATGAACTCTTTAAGAAGCTGCAAAAGTACTTTCCAAAGTGATATTCCCATCAACAATATAAAATTCCAAGATTTCTTTTTTTTTTTTTTTTGAGATGGAGTCTCGCTCTGTCACCCAGGCTGGAGTGCAGTGGCGTGATCTCTGCTCACTGCAGGCTCCGCTTCCTGGGTTCACGCCATTCTCCTGCCTCAGCCTCCTGAGTAGCTGGGACTACAGGCGCCTGCCACCACGCCCGGCTAATTTTTTGTATTTTTAGTGGAGACGGGGTTTCACCGTGTTAGCCAGGATGGTCTCAATCCCCTGACCTCGTGATCTGCCCACCTTGGCCTCCCGAAGTGCTAGGATTACAGGAGTGAGCCACCACGGCCAGCCTAAAATTCCAAGATTTCTAGTAGCTTCACATCCTCACTTATATTTGGTATTATCAAGGTTTTTATTTGTTTGTTTTTGTTGTTGTTGTTGTTTTGAGACCAAGTCTTGCTCTGTCACCCAGGCAGGAGTGCAGTGGCGCTATCTTGGCTCACTGAAACCTCTGCCTCTGGGGTTCAAACGATTCTCCTGCCTCAGCCTCACCAGTAGCTGGGACTACAGGCATGCACCACCATGCCCAGTTAATTCTTTTTGTATTTTTTAGTAGAGACTGCATTTTACCATGTTGGTCAGGTTGCTTTCAAACTCCTGATCTCAAATGATCCATCCACCTCGGCCTCCCAAAGTGCTGGGATTATAGGCATGAGCCACTGTGCCCAGCCTATCAGTTTTTTTTTTTTAATAGCAACAGTTTGGTCTCGATCTCCTGACCTCATGATCCACCTGCCTCCGCCTCCCAAAGTGCTGGGATTACAGGCGTGAGCCACCGCGCCCAGCATGCCCACTCTTAATGGGTAAAAAATGATGACACCAGGCCACCAACTGGGCCCAGTTCAAGTACATGCTCAGTAATGGTAACAAGAATAGTTCACAATTTTCTTTAACACTTTACAATCTACAAAGTTTTTTTCTACATTCATTGTCTCATTTAACCCATCTAGTGTTAGTGTTCCTGTTTTATACATGAGAAAACAGGCTCAGTGGAATCCCAGTAGCTAGTGCTGTTTAAATAGTGATAGGATAAATAGGTTATTGTATTCATATTCTGTTGTGTGTAACAAATTGTCACAAACCAGCAGCTTAAAAGAACACTCATTTATTAACTCACAGTTAATAAGGTCAGAAGTCTAGGTGAGCTCATTTGGGTTCCCTGCTTAGGGTCTCAAAGGCTGGGTTCTTCTCTGGAAACGGGGAGAATCTGCGTTCAGCCTCATTCAGCTCACTGGAAGAACTCAGTTCCACATGGCTACAGGGTGAAAGTCCCCATTTCCATGCTAAATGTTGTCTTGCGATTGCTCTCAGCTCCTAGAAGCCACTCTCTGGTCCTCCTCACATGTGATCTCTTCTATCTTCAAGCCATCAACAGTGAGCTGTTCTTATGCTTCAAATCTCTTTGACTTTCCTTCTACCACCAGCCTGAGAAAGCTTTCTAAGCTTAAAGGGTTTGTGTGGTTAGATTAGGTCCACTCACAGATTCTCTCTTTGGCATACAGCATAACGTAGTCACAGGAGTGATAAACACGTTCTGTTTTCACCCACAAGGAAGAGGGCCCCGAGGATTACTCTTTTTGGCCATCTCTTCTCTCTCTCTTTCTCTCTGCAGGGTGAGAATGCTTAATGTGATAGACAGAACTCGGGAGGCAGAGGTTGCAGTGAGTCGAAATTGTGCCATTGCACTCCAGCCTGGGCAATAAGAGGGAAACTCCATCTCAAAAACAAAAACAAATTGTAGTGCGTGCACACACACACACACACACACATATATATATACATAATCGAATATTATTCAGACTTACGAAGGAGGAAGGGAATTCTGACACGTTATGGTACAACATGGATGAACTTTAAAGACAGAATGCCAAGTGAAGTAAGCCAGACACAGCAGGACAAATACTCTGTGGTTTCACTTATCTGAGGCACCTGGAGTGGTCAGATTCCTAGAGACAGGAAGTAGACTGGTGCTTACCAGGGGCTAGAGGGAAGGAAGAAAGGGGAGCTGTTGCTTAATGGGTACAGAGTTTCAGTTTGCCATGATGAAAAAGCTCTAGATGGCGGTGATGACTGCACGACGGTGTGAACGTACTTAATGCCACTGCACTATACACTTAAAACAGTTACAATGGTAGATTTTATGTTATTTATATTTTACCACAGTAAAAAGTACATACATTCTTTTACAATTTGATGTGTTTTGCCAAACTGTCCTCCAAAAAAGTTATATTACTTTACCATCTTTCTGGTGTCTTAGAAAACTGAGTCTGATACATAGCTTACATGTGAATAGTTATTGGGGGTTTGCTGTCTTGAGAGAGCAAGAAAGAGGGAAAAAAGGAAATAAGAAGGAAAGAGAGCAAATTAAAGAAATGTTTTACACAGCTGGTCATAGCTTCTTGCAAAAACTCAGTTGCTTTGCAATGAGAGTGTTTCTGGAGATGTCATAGGGAACCACTGTGCCTTGGAACAGTCTGTTAGAAAAAATGAGGGGGAGAAATGACCAGCTGTTGTCTCCCATCGAGCATGGGGTGCTAACTTCCCTTTCCTTGCAGGTAGAGGGCAGCTGCTAGGGAAGCTAGATCCACATGCCAGAGGCTGGCCTTCAGAGGGGAAGCCAAGATGAGCTGCAGTCCTAAGAAGTAAAGCTACTCTTGTGGTATCTGGAGCTTTTGCAAGCCCCCAGAGGCCTGGGAGGCAGGTGGAGACAAGCCGAAAAAAGAATGTGCACTACCAGTGTATGAGAATAGCTACTTCCTCTCCACTCTCACCCACATTGACATATTGTCGACATTATAATAAAGTGTTGCCTTTGCTAACATTATAATAAAAAGTATACATAGTTATTACATTTGCATTTTGTATTGCATAATGCTAAGAGATGTTAAGTAATAAATTCAGTCTGGCGTGGTGGCTCACGCCTGTAATCGCAGCACCTTGGGAGGCTGAGGCGGGTGCATCACAAGGTCGGGAGTTCGAGACTAGCCCGGTCAACATAGTGAAACCCCCTCTCTACTAAAAATACAAAAAATTAGATAGGTGGGGTGGCACATGCCTGTAATCCCAGGTACTGGGGAAGCTGAGGCAGGAGAATGGCTTGAACCCAGGAGGCAGAGGTTGCAGTGAGCTGAGATCTTGCCATTGCACTCCAGCCTGGACAACAAGAATGAAACTCCCTCTCAAAATAATAATAATTGGGCCAGGCACGGTGGCTCATGCCTGTAGTCCCAGCACTTTGGGAGGCCGAGGCGGGTGGATCACTTGAGGTCAGGAGTTCGATAGCAGCCTGGCCAACACGGTGAAACCCCATTTCTACTAAAAATACAAAAAATTAGCCAGACATGGTGGCGCACGCCTGTAATCCCAACTATGAGAACCTGGGAGGCAGAGGTTGCAGTGAGCCAAGGTCGTGCCATTGCACTCAGCCTGGGCAACAGGGGCGAAACTCCGTCTCAAAAATAAATAAAGAAATAAATAAAATAATAAGTAATTAAGTAATTGCCCATATGTATGTTTTCTTTTTTGAATAACTTGTATGGCTACTTTTCTATGAGGATGTTAATTAATTATTAATGTGCAAGGGTTTACTGTCTAAGCAATATTAACACTTTATCATGTGTATCAGGAAGAGAAATAGGAATCACGAGTCCTGGGCCCCTGCTCTGGCCATATGAAAACAACAATGTTCCACTGACTGCTTCCACTTAGAGGGAGAGTGAAACTGCCCAAGTCTGAGATCTGACTCCAGTTAAAAGAAACCTTCATTTCAAAGCTTTAACCTGTTCTTTCATGTTGCCAGGATGGAGATTTCGGATTCAGGTCCCTTTTGTTTTGTAAAACACCATATGAGCCCTTTGGCTCTGATGAGTTCTCCTGCAGGTAAACTCCATAGGCAAGGGTTACAACAAAGAAAACCAAATTTCCCTGCTCATGAGAATATTTTTTAAAGTAATGATGCAACCCTTAAATTTTTCCCTAATAGAGAAGCTGGGAAGATGAGGTTGTGAGATGGCCTGGACTGGACGGGAGAGTTGACAGAGGAGAGGACAGGGTCTTGGCAGGGAGAGGGGTTCAAGCAAAACGGCGGGAGGTCGAGCCATGAGGGAACTGGTGTAGAACGTGGTTTCTTGTCCAGGCGCGGTGCCTCATGCCTGTGATCCCAGCACTTTGGGAGGCTGAAGCTGACGGATCACTGGAGGTCAGGAGTTCGAGACCAGCCTGGTCAGCATGGTGAAACCCTGTCTCTACTACACACACACACACACACACACACACACACACATACACACACACATGAATGTGATTTCTTTGTAGTTGTAGGTGGAGAAATTGTACAACGGGGGTGTGTTCTGTTGCACTTCAAAACCTCACTCTGCTGAAATCGCCTTGTGTTAGAGAAGTTCTGTGGGATGAGGCAGGAGGTGAGTCCAGGGTGAGGAGGTGAAGAAGAAGAAAGGGGCAAATTGCTGCCTGGCCCCTGAGAGGTCCTCAGGCCAGGGATTCTGAACAAGAAGTGAGCAGGGACCATGGTGGAACCCTCCAGGAGACGCTCTGGAGATGGCGGCAGGCACAGACTTCCCATGGTAGGTGAGGCAGATGGGGTGGGGACCGATGCATTTCAATTTGATCTTAAAGGAACAAGGGGTTTTTAAAGGAAGGTGGATTTGAGGACATCACCTTGATAGCCATTCAGTCACATGTATCAGAAGTACCTTCCTCCTGATTGCGTGTCTTTTAACCTCCAGCAAGCTCTAATTTCCTGGCCCTATTTGCAACTGACAAGTTCACCTTCTGGCCTCTCTTTTCTTTGCCATTGACTCTGTTCCCTTTTATATCAGTTCATATAACATTCAACCGCATGTAAAAGAAAATCCAATACAATCATGGCTTAAACACACAGGTGTTTGTTTTCTCACACAGAAAAGCTCCACAGGTGGCTAGTCCAGGACTGATAAGGACTTTCCAGAAAATCTTCGGGAACCCAGGGTATTTCATTCTTTCTGCTCCATCGTTCTCGCTTAGAGGCTTCACCTGAATATCACTCAGAGCCCAGTGTGACTGCTGGAGCTTCAACCACCACGTCTGCATTCGGGGCAACAAGCAGGAAAAGAACGAAAAACGCGTGACTTCCAGATTCAGCTTCTGCTAAGATAATTTATTTCCAAGTTCCACATTTTTACTTACATCTCTTTGGCTAGCACGTGCCCTGGCCTGGCATCAAGGGAAGCTGGGCAATGTAATTTGTTAGGTGGGGGATTTATTCACACGAAATAAAATCAAAGTTCCTTACCTAAGCAATAATTTCAAGGTGAATAATTGCCAGGTAGGCAAATAGCAGTCTCTGCCATAGCTCTATGACATTATCCCGCCCCTAAATATAGGACTTGTCCAAGGGTCTTCCTCTAACCCCATTCCATCTCCTCTCAACACCCACCCTTCAGTCTTTCTGCTCAAGACAGTAACTTTTCTTTTCTTTCTTTTTTTTTTTTTTTGAGACACAGTTTCGCTTTTGTCGCTCAGGCTGGAGTGCAATGGAGTGATCTCTGCTCACTGCAACCTCTGCCTCCTGCGTTCAAGCGATTCTTCTGCCTCAGCCTCCCGAGTAGCTGGGATTACAGGTGCATGCCACCACACACACCCTGCTAACTTTTGTATTTTTAGTGGTGACAGGGTTTCACCATGTTGGCCAGACTAGTCTCGAACTCCTGACCTCAGGTGATCTGCCCGCCTTGGCCTCCCAAAGTGCTGGGATTACAGGCATGAGCTACTGCACCTGGCCCCATTAACTTCTTTGACATCCTGTGTCTGGTATCTCTTTCAGTCTCTCCTGTAAACTGTTGCCAGGTGCATCTCACAGAATTACCCCCAACCTCAGCCTTCCAGGTAAGTTGACACTCTCCTGCCTGGCTCTGACCCCCTGCAACGAGGCCTGACACACCTTTGGTGTCTGTTCCCAGAGTCCGTCTGTGCCTATGATGACTTCTAGCCCAACGGAGCTTCTGGTTTGTTCCAAATATATTTTTCCTTTCTAGCCTATTTTTTCTTTACTTGGAAAGCCCCTACTACTAATTTCATCTGGTGAAACCATATCCATCTTTATAAAGGCGGTGTAATCATGGGAGGAGAGAGCTAACAACAGGGTACCACAGCAGGGAGGGAGCCAGGAAGATGTAACCCTGACCGCTCTCTGTTCCTCACTCCTCTATCTCTTGCTGGTGTCTCTGCAGGCTGAATCCACCAGATGCAAGCTGGACAGGGAGCCTGGGTGAGGCATTCATGGGGATCCTCCTGGGGCAGGGAGCAGGCAGAGGAGGACAGAGAAGGAAGCTGGGGGCAGGTGGAGAATGACCAGATGAACAGGCAGTCCTGAAGATTTAATTTAAATGTTTAACCGTTGCTTGCTGTTCTCTCCCACCTGTGGTGCAATTATTTGTCCCACGTAAAACTCATGTTGAAATTTAATCCCCAAAGTTCCATTATTATTGTTATCATTATTGAGATGGAGTTTCGCTCTTGTCACCCAGGCTGGAGTGTAATGGCGCAATCTCAGTTCACTGCAACCTCCATCTCCTGGGTTCACGCGATTCTTCTGCCTAAGCCTCCCAAGTAGCTGGAATTACAGGGGCCCACCACCACCACGCCTAGCTAATTTTTGTATTTTTAGTAGAGATGGGGTTTCACTATGTTGGCCAGGCTGCTCTCGAACTCCTGACCTCAGGTGATCCAGTCTCCTCAGCCTCCCAAAGTGTTGGGATTACAGGATGAGCCACCACACCCGGGCCCTCAAATTCCCATTATTGAGAGGTGGTGTTTTGTTTTGTTTTGTTTTGTTTTGTTTTGTTTTTGGACAGAGTCTTGTTCTGTCACCAGGCTGGAGTGCAGTGGTGTAATCTCGGCTCACTGCAACCTCTGCCTCCTGGGTTGAAGCGATTCTCCTGACTCAGTCTCCCGAGTAGCTGAGACTACAGGCATGTGCCACCACACCCAGCTAATTTTTGTATTTTTAGTAGAGACAGGGTTTCACCATGTTGACTAGGATGGTCTCGATCTCCTGACCTCGTGATCTGCCCGCCTCAGCCTCCCAAAGTGCTGGGATTACAGGTGTGAACCACCGTGCCTGATTGAGAGGTGGGGTTGTAAGTGGTGATTGCCCTGCCCCACCTTGGGACTCCACAGACAGTCTCCACCAGATGTCCTTGACCTTGGACTTTTCAGCCTCCATAACTATAAGGCATGAATTCGTCTTCTTTATAAATTACCCAGTTTCAGGTTTTCTATTACAAGAAACAGAAACAGATTAAGACACCCCTTAACATTAAATACAAGAGTGCAATTGAGCTATCCACTGGGGTGTAGACTTTATGGTTTCCAGGACAGACTAGTAGGAAGTTTGAGTTATGTATCAGTGACTTGTTAGTGATGGCGTGTCAAGCAAAAAGAACCAACACATTGATGAACACGTTGTTTCTTCTCCCCATTCCCAAGGCTAAGTTTTGGATAAAATGTCAGTCATTTAGTTAGAAAGTTAGGGGGTGTCACATGAAGAAAGGACCTGATTACTTGCTGACGTGAAATGAAATATAAACATACTTGGGAAATGTAAGCAGTTTTCTTTATTAAGGTGTAAGGGTGACCTTTAATCAAAGTGCTATTTAATGTTAGGCAAGAAAAAAAAAAGAAATGATTAAACTGTAAGCAAGAGAGACACCACTTTAACTACTGTTTCCCTGAGTGTTTGGGGCATTTAGTTTTGTGCCAGAAAAGAAGCCATTGAAGAACTCCATCTCCATCACTTCCTAGGATTTAATTAAATTAACTCACATCTGACTACTAAATAGATACTTTGCAAGGGAGCAAATCATGAAGACAGGTAACAGAACAAGGTAAAGCGAATGGCAGAAGGGTGGTAGGTGGCTAGAGGGCACTAATGTGGTGCTCTTTCGGGGGCCTCCCAAGTGTTCCAAAGGGGCAAAGAAATAGACCTCGCAATTCCTAGTTTGCATCACAGAGCCAGTTCTGGGCCCCACCTGGGACAATTTCTCCATCTTCTGAGACTGTTATTGCAGAGCCTGCTCATTTCTGAGCAGAGGGAGGAAGAGGAAGTGGACATGTCCTCAAATCTGTTCATTTTCATGCTCCCTGATTTCTAGCTAAAGGAAGTCGTCAGGGTAAACAGTCTGCCTGTCCTGAACCTATCAGTGTTAGCAGTGGTGATCCCTACAACCTCCACACAAGTCAGCTTGCCTTATCTTTTGATAAAAGCCTTAGCAAAGCAAAGCAAAGCAAAGCAAACTAACCCAAAGTCTTTCTCTTTCAAGATAACAAGGCAAACTTTATCAAGACTACAGCCCGGGGTGTAGTGTGGCTCTGATTTCTGGAGGCGTGGGCTGCTGGGGGAAGGAGGCCCCAGCAGGGCTTTATGGTGCTGTTGACTCCTTTTACCATCTTCTCAAAAAACCTCCAGCTCTTGCTTTTACACTGCTTCCTCCAGGTTCTTTTGAACTTTGTAAAAAGCAATCATCACCTGTACATATTACCCTTAATCCTTTAAAAGGGAACAGTTTTGGAGAACTTGCTCTGGTAGTTCCCGATGTCCTGACCTTGCTGCAGTTCTGTCGGAACTGTAAACTCTGGGATGACTTTAGGTAGCAGTGGTGGCTGGAGGGCTTCGTTGCAAGGCTGGGTTGGAATGAACATATTGGGTGTGGCACGGGAGCAAGAGGAAGACCCAAATCGGGAGACTGAGGCACAGGAGGGAGCAGGAGTCCCGGGCTGCGCATGGAGGGGGAGGGCAGGCATTCCTCAGAACTTGACACTGTTTCTAGAAGGGATGTTTGTCCACTGACTCACACTGAGGCTCGAACCACTGTCTAAATCTCCCCTCTTTCTCCTCCTTTCAGGTTATCAGCCATGGTTCCTTGACTTGCATCCCAGGATAGAATACTAGGAAGCTCTGGTACTCTGGCTTCCCAGGCTGGATTACTTGGGGATATTCTCATAATAGAGGCAATAAAGTAGACCCAGAACAGGCCTTGGATGGCCCAAGCTCAGATCCCCACCCTCCCCCTTACTGTCAGTTCCACCCAACATCTCTGAGCTGCAGTTTTTCTTAATCTGTAAAACGGGATCCCTAATGCCTGTCTGGAAAAGTTGTTATCATTAAGTATAACATCCTAAAGTACCTAATATATAGTAGATAATCAGGAAGTTATTTTTGTTATTACCTCTGTGTTATTTTCTCTCTGTATCTGTATGTTTCTATGTTTCTAGCTATGTGTTATAGCTATATCTACATGAATCTATATATGAAGTAAACTTATGTTAAAAGCTTTATTGAGATATAATTTATATACAATTAAATCCATTTATTTTTTAAGAGTACAACTCAATGACTTTTAATAGTAAATTTATTAGTTATGCAACCATTGCTACAGTAATGTTAAAACATTTTTATCACCCCCGCAAAAAAACCTCATAGACATTTGCACTCACTAGAGTAAATTCTTCACCAAGATGTTTACACTCATGAAAAGTATTGTTAGAATTTTCTGTGAACCTTTTTTTTTTTTTGAGAGGGAGTCTCACTCACAATCTCGGCTCACTGCAACCTCCACCTCCTAGGTCGAGCAATTCTCCTGCCTCAGCCTCCCGAGTAGCTGGGACTACAGGCGCCCAACACCACGCCCAGCTAAGTTTTGTATTTTTAGTAGAGACAGGGTTTCACCATGTTGGCCAGGATGGTCTCGATCTCTTGACCTCATGATGTGCCCACCTCAGCCTCCCAAAGTGCTGGGATTACAGGCGTGAGCCACCACACCCAGCGAAAAAAATTTTTAAGTGATTAGTTTTATTTTGTCTTCATGTGAGATGATGAACTTAATACAAACTCCAAAGGAAAAAAGGAGTGTACAAGTGATGTCTCCCTCAGGGTTTCTTTCAGTTAACATTGAGGTTGCCTCTAAAAAGAACTGCTTGAAACCCCAGAGAGATGGACCTAGATTTTAAACTCAAGGACATATGCTGATTTTTTCAGATTCTTTTTCATCATCTAGAAGTGTGCTGTTCAATAAGGTAACCATTACCTCCTGTGGCTGGCTTGCGAACACTTGCAGTTTGGCTAGTGTGACTGAGGAACTGAATTTTTAATTTAATTTTAATTAAACTAAGTTTTAAGACTGATAATTCAGTTATTGAAAAACTCGAGTACGTTTGCAACTTGGATATATACATCTACTTTTTTGTATCATAAACTTCATTAAATCTTAATGCAGATCGAGCTTTTCCAATGAAAATTTTATGTCTGAATTGCAGTGAGCTGGGACAGTACATTTTAGATATATTGGGTTAAATAAAATATCATTAAAATTTGTTTTGTCTGTTTCTCTTTCCTTTATTTGAAATACGGCCTCTAGAATATCTAAAATTACCCACATGGCTCCCTTTATCTTCCTATTGGACGTGCTGCTGTAGAGAGAGAGCATATGTTTTTTCTCATTTTATCTATTATTATGGTGAAATATACTAATGTATTTTCTAATTTTTTTTTTTTTTTTTTTTTTTTTTGCATTTCTGGCATAACCACCACTTGGTCATGCCATTCTGAATTATTTACCATAATTCTTTATTCTTTACTTAGCTCCTTTGGCTTTAATATTCATATGTAAGATTGGTCTTCAGTTTTATTGGGCTGTCATCACACATCTGGAAGCTGTTCTTGTCTAGTCTTGAAATTGTTTAAATAACATAGCAGATATTGTTCTTTGGGCCTGGCGTGGTGGCTCACGCACTTTGGGAGGTCGAGGCGGGTGGATCACTTGAGGTTGGGAGTTCGAGATTAGCCTGGCCAACATGGTGAAACCCTGTTTCTACTCAAAATACAAAAAATTAGCTGGCATGGTGGCTCACGCCTGTAATCCCAGCTACTCAGGAGGCTGAGACAGGAGAATCGTTTGAACCTGGGAGGCAGAGGTTGTAGTGAGCCGAGATTGTGCCGTCACACTCCAGCCTGGGCAACAGAGCGAGACTTCGTCTCAGAAAAAAAAAAAAAAGATACTGTTCTTTGTAGAGTGGTGGAATTTCCCTCTGTAAACTTCTGGGCTGTGTGGTTTTGGGGATATTGAGGGGTGAGGAGAGAATAGCCTTGCCAACTTTGTGAAGCATACACATACTTATTTTTTGAAACATAAATTATATACATTAAAACAAATAGGGATTATATCTTAAGTGCATAGTTCTGCATTTTTACATACTTACACCTGTATAACTATAACCCAGTCGAAATATACATTTCCCATACCCCAGAAGTTCTCAATACTTTCCCAGTCAGGACCTTCCCCAACAGATGTGACTGCTATTCTGACTTCCATTACTAGGAATTAATTTTGCCTGTTCTTGAATTCATATAAATAAAATCATATATTACTTCTGTTTTCTTTTCTTTTCTTTTTTTTTTTTTTCTTTTTGGGACAAAGTCTCTCTGTCACCCAGGCTGGAGTGCAGTGGTGCAGTCTCAGCTTACTGCAACCTCCGCCTCCCGGGTTCAAGCGATTCTTCTGCCTCAGCCTCCTGAGTAGCTGGGATTACAGGCATGTGCCACCATGCCCGGCGAATTTTTGTATTTTTAGTAGAGACAGGATGTCACCATGTTGGTAAGGCTGGTCTCAAACTCCTGACCTTGTGATCCACCCTCCTCGGCCTGTGAATCACCGCACCCGGCTACTTCTGGTTTCTTTCATTCAACATAATGTCTGTGGTTCATGTGAAATATAAAAGTAATTTATTCTTTTTTATTGCTGAGTAGCTTTCTATTGTATGAATATCCATAATTCATTTGTTCATTCTCCTACTGATGGATATATGGGTTATTTCTAGTTTACTGCTATTATGAATAGAGTTACTATGAATATTATTATACATATCTTTCTATGGACATAGGCACTTATTTTTCACGGGTATATACCTAGGAGTGGAATTGCTGGGTCATAAAGCAGATGTGTGTTTAATTGTGGGAGATACCGTCAAATAGTTTTCCAATTTATACGAGACCAGTCACATGAGAGAGTTCCAGTTTCTCTATATCTTCACCACTATTTCATATTATTAGGTATTTTAATTTTAGCCTTTCCTGTGAGCATGTAAAACATTTTGATTTTAATTTCATTTTCCTGATGAGTAATACATGCACCTATTCAGGCATGTATTGATTTTTGGATGTCCTCTTTTGTCTTTTACTTATTGATTTATCAAAGTTCTTTATTTTTCTGGGTGTAAATCCTCCACTTGAGAGTGTGTGTGTGTGTGTGTGTGTGTGTGTGTGTGTGTGTGTGTATATCTGAGTAGCTGGCATTACAGGCATGCACCACCATGCCCGGCTAATTTTTGTATTTTTAGTAGAGACGGAGTTTCCCCATGTTGGCCAGGCTGGTCTCAAACTCCTGACCGCAGGTAATCCACCTGTCTCAGCCTCCCAAAGTACTGGGATTACAGGCATAAGCCACCACGCCCAGCCTTTATTATATATATTCTATATGTAGAATGTATATAGACATATATCAGAAAATGGTTTCCTTTTTTTAAGGCTGTTGTCCCAGGTTTATTGAAAATATTACAACATTGCAGAAAGATTCAAATACTCCCCGAGGCATTTTGAAATTCATCCCAACTGTAGGCTGAGTGACCTGCAGTTTGGACAGACTGCCGAAGTCCAAAAGCTTCAGCATTTCCTTAGTGTCAGGATCTACTTCAATGATCTCCTATCCAGGGCTGAGACCTCGGGAACGTAATTGTCTCTCCTTTCTCTCTCCTCCTCCTGCAGCTTGATGGAGATACCTCTCACTGGGCCCCTCGGAATCCGCTTCTTCAGGTGCGTGACTTAGCCTGCCATCTTGTTGCGGAGCTACTTGCTGGGGATAATGGTGACCCCTTCACACACGCACTAGTTCTTGTGGAAGTCGTTGCCCAGGCACGCGTTTTACTTTTCTGTGATGACCCGGGCCATCTTCTTCACAGTTTTGGTGCGAATGCAACCCATGTTGGCAGGTCCTTGGTAAAAGAGCTAGAAAATATTTTCTTACCTCAAGGTCCTAAACATGCTCTTCAGTTCTATTCTAGAAGCTTTACTACTTCACTTTTCACATTTAGGTCAGGATCTATTGCATATTTGTAAATGATGTAAGAGGTCATGATTCATTAGAGATGTAGACACAAATGCAGATACAGATAGAGATGTTAGAGATATCCGATTGCTACAACATTTATAGAAAAGACTCTTTTCCCCACTGAACTACAGTGTTGCCTTTGTTGTAAATCAAGTGATTGCGTTTGGATATATTTCTAAAGTGTTTTCTTCCTTGTGAGTCAATTGCATCTTCTTTGCATCAATATCTCACGTTGATTAATTAACATTATAGTAATTCTTAAAGTCTAGTAGTGTATGTCCCCTAAATTTGTTTTTCTCTTCTTGGTTACTCTAGGTCCTTGGCATTTCCATACACATTTTAGAAAAAGTTGCCAACTTCCACAAAATCCTTTTGGGATTATGATTGGATTGCATTGAATCTACACATCAACTTGGGGGAACTGACATCTTATCAGTATTAAATTTTCTGATCCATAAATATGGTATGTCACTCCATTTATTTAAGTATTTTAAAATTTCTCTTGGAACATTTGTTTTCAGTGTAAAGTTTTAGTGTAAAGATCTAGAACATTGTTGTTGATTTATTACTATCTATTTAACTTTTTGATACTAGCATAAATGGCATTGCTTTTAAACTTGTTTTCCAATTATTTGTTGCTAGTATTTTCTTTGTATACAAGTCTTAACACTTGCAGATAAAGATAGATTTACTTCTTCTCCAGTCTTTACTTTTAAAATTTAATTTTCTTGATTTATTACATTAGCCAAGACCATCAATAAAATGTTGACTAGAAACTCTAACAAGTGACACTCTTTTCTTATTTTGAAAAATCAAGGGAAATGTTAAAAATTTAATAATCAATTATTAGCTGGGCATTTTGAAGATATATTTTATCTGGTTAAAGAAGTTCCTTTATGCTTGTTTTGAATTTCTATCATTAAAAAGTGTTGAATTTTATTACATCATTTTTCTCATCTATTGAGATTCTCATATAAGTTTTTCCCCTTTATTTTGTTAATGGCATGAATTACATCAATTGGTTTTCAATGGTCAATTTAACCATACCACCTGGTATATTTGTGAGAAATATTGATCTGTGACTATCTTTTCTTCTATGTTACCACTTCTCAAACAATACGAGAATCTCACATCTCACAACAAATAAATTCTCATTTATTCCTTCTTTTTTTTGTGACATTGTAGCCAAATATTCCCTTTTTTATTAGTTACAAAGCTCATAAACCTCATTATTATTGTTCCTTTTGAACAACAAATTTTATAAAAACTTTATTTATTTACTTATTTTTTTGAGACGGAATCTCGCTCTGTCGCCCAGGCTGGAGTGCAGTGGCACCATCTCGGCTCACTGCAAGCTCCGCCTCCTGGGTTCATGCCATTCTCCTGCCTCAGCCTCCGAGTAGCTGGGACTACAGGCGCCTGCCACCACGCCCAGCTAATTTTTTGTACTTTTTTAGTAGAGATGGGGTTTCACCGTGTTAGCCAGGATAGTCTCGATCTCCTGACCTCGTGATCCGCCCGCCTCAGCCTCCCAAAGTGCTGGGATTACAGGCGTGAGCCACCGCGCCTGGCAAAAACTTTATTTTTAACATTTTTGGATTTACAGCAAATTAAAAAGATAGTAGAGAGTTCCCATATGCACCTTACTCTGTTTCCACTCTCATTAACATATTACTTTAGGAAGTCACATTTATTACAATTAATGAACCAACGTGGATCCATTACCATTAACAAAGTCTGTAATTTATTCTGATTTCTTGAGTTTCTACCTACTATCTTTTTTATGTTCCCATTCAGGATACCACATCGCATTTACTTGTCGTATCTCTTTATGCTGCTATTGGCTGTGGCAGTTTCTCAGACTTTCTTTGTTTTCAATGACTTTCACAGTTCTGAGGAGTACTGGTCAGGTTTTTTGTTTGTTTGTTTGTTTGTTTTTTAGATGGAGTCTCGCCCAGGAGTGCAGTGGCACAATCCTGGCTCACTGCAACCTCCGCCTCCCAGGTTCACGTGATTCTCCTGCCTCAGCCTCCTGAGTAGCTAGGACTACAGGCACACACCACCACACCCAGCTAAATTTTGTGTATTTTTAGTAGAGACAGGGTTTCACTATGTTGGCCAGACTGGTCTTGAACTCCTGACCTTGTGATCTGCCTGCCTCGGCCTCCCAAAGTGCTGGTATTACAGATGTGAGCCACCGCGCCCAGCCTGGTCAGGTATTTTGTGGATGTCCTATTGGAATTGTTCTGGTGTTTTTCTCATGATTAAACTGTGGTTACAGATTTTTGGGAGGAAGACCACAGAGGTCTGTTGTATGTTTTTTGGAGGATTCCCCTCCTTCAAGTGGAATCTGTCTCCCAAGCTAAGTGAGATTGTGAGAGATTTTTACTACTCCTTTCTAGCTTAATCCTGTAGATTCACCCTCTAGTCTAGCACTCAGGAAACGGAAAGCCTGCCATTCATTTGGTTCCACTCTAGGTCTAAACCCATTAAGCCCATTCATATGGCCATAGAAAACTCTGCTTCTATTTTGTTCCTTCAGCAAATTCCTCTGCCTAGGCCAGTCCTAGTCCTCAGCCTGTGCCTAGACTTGACATCTACCCCTCAGTGAAGAAAACAGGGACACTCTCAGCACACACTAACGTGGTCTGTTCCTTTTTAGCATTTAGTTCCATTCAATTTTTCTTTCTAATATTCACAGCTTTCCAATGCCTAGAACCAGAGTGAAAGGATTGAAATCTGACTCTTCCACTTATCAGCAGTGTGACCTGTGTCTTAGGGTTTTCTTTTTTGTTTTTTTGTCTTGTTTTGTTTTGTTTTGTTCACGATGGAGCTTTGCTCCTGTTGCCCAGGCTGGAGTGCAATGGTGCAATCTTGGCTCACCGCAACCTTCACCTCCTGGGTTCAAGCGATTCTCCTGCCTCAGCCTCCCGAGTAGCTGGGATTACAGGCATACGCCACCATGCCTGGCTAGTTTTGTATTTTCAGGAGAGATGGGGTTTCTCCATGTTGGTTAGGCTGGTCTTGAACTCCTGACCTCAAGTGATCTGCCCACCTCAGCCTCCCAAATTGTTGGGATTACAGGTGTGAGCCACTGCGCCCACCCAGGGTTTTCATCTACAAGATAAATATAACCATAGCACCTACTTGCTACAGTTGTGGTGGTGAGCATATGTAAAGCATTTTGGACTGTGCAAAGCTCTATAGGTATTAGTCATGATGGTAATGGTGATAGAACCCTCTCATTGTTTCTGAGAGGCCAACCCATGGCAGTGCCATGAACATGCTGCCCCACAGCTGGAGCTCTGAAGCTCTCACTGTTTCCCTACAAAGAGTTACAGCATTTTCAATTCCCACATGCTATGGTTTGAATGTCCCCTCCAGAACTCATGTTGAATTTTTTTTTTTTTTTAAGACAGAGTCTCGCTCTGTTGCCCAGGCTGGAATGCAGTGGTGTGATCTCGGCTCACTGCAACCTCCGCCTCCTGCGTTCAAGCTATTCTCCTGCCTCAGCCTCCTGAGTAGGTGGGATTACAGGTGCGTGCCACCACACCCAGCTAACTTTTTGTATTTTTAGTAGAGACAGGGTTTTACCATGTTAACCAGGATGGTCTCAATCTCCTGACCTCATGATCCATCTGCCTCAGCCTCCCAAAAAGCTGGGACTACAGGTGTGAGCCACGGCGCCCAGCTTCATGTTGAAATTTAATTGCCATTGAGACAGTATTAAGAAATGGGACCTTAAAGAGATGATCAAGTGATAAGGGCTCTGCTCTCATGAAGGAATTAATCTCATTATCTCAGGAATGGGAGATTCATAAGTTGGGGAGTTCCACCTACTTTTTCTCCCTCTCTCCCAGGGTCTCTCACCACATGATGCCCTTCTGCCATCTTATGATGCAGCAAGGAGGCCCTCGCCAGATGCAGCTCTTAGTCTTGGACATCCCAGCTTCTGTGAACCAAATAGATCTCTTTTTAAAAATAAAATTACCCAGCCTGTATAGTCTGTTTTAGCAGCAGAAAATGAACAGGGTGGCTGAGTTTGAGTATCATTGCACCTAGAACCCCGAACCAGGCTTCTCTAGCTCCACCCTCATGCTCAGTTGCTGACTACACATTCTCTCTAGGGTTTCCACTATCCCTTCAACAATCTGGCTTCTGTCAGAGGCCACACACATTCATTCAACAAATTTACTCATGTGTGAACCCCAGTGATTAATAAGCTCAAATTGTTTGCTAGGTGTCTCTCTAGCCGCTGTGCAAATCCCTGGGCACAAATGTTTGTCCTGGAGACAGGATACTGGCCAACTTCACTCTCTTGAAGCCATATTCCAAATGGAAATTGGAGGAAGGGTCATATCCTCCAGCTCCCACCAAACTAATATACCCTGTTACAAAAGAATATGGTTACTCAGTCTGTCAACTTTGCTTTGGATTCAGGATGTTGCACAACATACTGGTGAGATGTTAGAGGGAAAAGAAGAGACAAGTTAGATACTAGAAACCCTCCAAGAGGAATTATTCTGAAGAGGGATTCTTCTGTAGCTCTACAATTATTAGGGCCTTAGGCTTGAGAGTCAAGTGAGTTGATATATGTAAAGCACTTAAGGCAGTGACAGGCACATAGTAAGAGCTATGAAAGTCTAGTTATTTATTTATTTATTTATTATTCTTATGTATTTATTATTTTTGGGGGGTGGGGGAAGGAGTCTCTCTCTGTCACTCAGGCTGGAGTGCAGTGGTGCGATCTCGGCTCAGTGCAAACTGTGCCTCCCAGGTTCACGCCATTCTCCTGCCTCAGCCTCCCGAGTAGTTGGGACTATAGGCGCCCACCACCATGCCTGGCTAAATTTTTTTGTATTTTGAGTAGAGACGGGGTTTCACCTTGTTAGCCAGGATGGTCTTGATCTCCTGACCTCGTGATCTGCCTGCCTCCCAAAGTGCTGGGATTACAGGCATAAGCCACTGCACCTGGCGAAGTCTAGTTATTTTTAGCTCCATGCTTGGCATCACTGCCCCCTGTCCTGCCACCATGGGAATGTGGGCCCATCCCAGCACAGCTTCCTCCCACCTGCTGCCAAGGCTGCTTAGGTTCCACACCTGAGTCAGGCACCAGTCCCGAATGCCCCATGTTCAGAGAATATACTTCCACTCCCCATCCCCATGGCAGCCATTAGGGTAGTTCACAAATACTCTACTTTGCCTTCTTCAGGGACCTGGTAGGGTTATAATTCCTCAAGTCTTTTGATGTCCCATGTGGGCAGGCGACTCTCTTGGCCAACAAAACCTGGCAGGAGTTACTTGTGTTGTTTCCGGATGGAAGTTCTAAGAGGCCGTGTGTGAGTCGCCGCACTCCCTTATCACTGCTGCAGTGATTGTGTCCAGCCGGAGCTTCCATCAGCCCGGGATCCCGAGAGATGGCACTGAGCTCTGCCCCAGCTGACCTGCACTGATGTGTGGTGTCAGTGAAAACAAACCTTTAGTGTATGAGGTCCCTGGATTCAGGGGTTGTTCCTACAACATAATAAACCTGCCATGAATGACACACCCCTAATGAGGCTTGAATGAAATGTGATAGGCTTGGGTTAAATCCCACACACTGGGATTGAGAAACGGGAGACTCAAACTAATGTTCATCCTTCTCAACACAGTGCAGGTCCCTGTGTCATCTCAGACATATGTGAGTATATCCCTGTCCTTGGGGAGCCTTCCACAGGCCCCCATTACAGCACTTCCACACAGGTGGCTGTTTGCTGCCCGTCTGATTCTCTTCTACAGTTATGAGCTCCTAAAAGGCAGCAATGATATATTTTTACCCAACTATCCAATGGACTTTTTTTTTGTTTGTTTTTGAGATGGAGTCTCGCTCTGTTGCCCAGACTGGAGTGTAGCGGCAAGATCTTGGCTTACTGACACCTCCGCCTCCTGGGTTCAGGTGATTCTCCTGCCTCAGTCTCTGGAGTAGCTGGGATTACAGGTGCGTGCCATCACACTTGGCTAATTTTTTTATAGTTTTGAGTAGAGACAGGGTTTCACTATGCTGGACAGGCTGGTCTTGAACTCCTGACCTCAAGTGATCTGCCTGCCTCGGCCTCTGAAGTGCTAGGATTACAGACAGGAGCCACCGCGCCTGGCCCGGTGAACTTTTAATCAAGTTTCTTAACAGGTCTGTGCCTCAGTTTCCTTATCTATAAAACACGAATAATAATCATACTTAGCTCAGAGTTGCAGTGAGAATTTGATTGAATAAACGAACCAATACATTTGAATGGTAGTTAAATCACTATTAGGGCAGTGCCTGCCACATAAACCACTCTATGTAAGTGTTAGTTTTTATTTTATCATTTCTGTTTGAAGGACTCTTGATTCCTGAATTATCTGTGTAAACCATTGCACTCTGCATAGTCCCAGCACTGTGCCTTACGGATGAAGCCGCTGTGGTTCAAAGGATAAAAGAGTCAAGAATGAGTGGTTCCAGGATTTCCGGCTTGGGGAACCTGGTGGGCGTTATGCCTTCGGCCAAGGAAAAGAAAGTAAGAGGACAGATTTAAGGGGGATACTGAACTGACTTTGGATGTGTTGAGTTTTAGCTGCGTGCAGGTCATCTGGATGGAGATGACTGATGGGCATTCAGGCAGGTGGATTTGGAAGTAAGCCAAGAGATGGGGTGTTGGGGGAGCAGATGCAGACACATGTATCATCAGCATGTCCATGGCAGGTGAAGTCATGGGATTCAAGGGACAAGGGCTGAGGACTGCCCTCATGGGGAGCACCTACAGTCAAGGAGAGGTGGGAGGAACAAAAATGAGCCTGCCACTGGGATGGCAGAGATAACATTTACCATTAACTCAAAATAAAAAGAAAAACATGGACTTTTGAGTGTTCTGGGAAATTGCATAAACTCAAAGGTCTCTCCCTATCATCTCTCAGAATGCGTGTATGAAGAGATTCTCTACAACATGGGAGTGTGCACAAGCTGCTCTGAGCTTTCCACACCGCATCCCACGAGGGCAGGGTGGTGCCTGTGCTGACCTCAGGCCTGGGAGGCACATAATTCTCATTTCTGAACGATAAAATGTTGTTCAGAGCTAAAGAACACAGTTTTCTCCCTTCACCCCTCCCAACCATTTTAAATGAAAAAGCGGCCGGGCGCGGTGGCTCAAGCCTGTAATCCTAGCACTTTGGGAGGCCGAGACGGGCGGATCACGAGGTCAGGAGATCGAGACCATCCTGGCTAACACGGTGAAACCCCGTCTCTACTAAAAAATACAAAAAACTAGCCAGGTGTGGTGGCGGGCGCCTGTAGTCCCAGCTACTCGGGAGGCTAAGGCAGGAGAATGGCGTGAACCTGGGAGGCGGAGCTTGCTGTGAGCCGAGATCCGGCCACTGCACTCCAGCCTGGGTGACAGAGCGAGACTCGTCTCAAAAAAAAATAAAAAATAAAAAAATAAATAAATGAAAAAGCATTCTAGCCATGCATAATGTCCTTTCTCATTACAGTTTAATCCTAATCTGCAATAAGTCATACTGAACACATACTAATGCAGTAATTGTGGGTTTGGGCGTGAAAGAGGATTCAGTCTTCATGCGTTCCAGACCACACAGTTCACTCCAAGCCCCAATAGATGGCACTGCTGATCTGTGCAGCGGGAGAAACCACGCATGGCTTCCTGCGTGGAACCAGAGTGATTCTACTACTTCATCTGTCTTTGGTAATAATCTATCACTCCCCAAGAAACATTATCTCCAGATCAATTTCTTATTCTGTATTCCATGCGGCACACTTAGAACCTGCTCCCTCACCAAACCCTGTGCCCCACCTTGGGTCCTTCTAAGGTTTTGGGCAAAAGAGCTCCTCTTCCTTTTCAGTGGTAGCTGCCTAGAATTCCCTTCCCCTCCTTCTTTTCCTTCTTTTTCCCTCTTCCTCACAACCCTACTGCTGTTCCAAAACAGCCAAACCCGTGACCCCCATCATTTCTCCTCCCAGGTGCCCTGCCTGGCAGACGTCCCCTGCGGACACCTGGCCTGCACTCTGGAAGCACTCGCCCCCTACCATGTGGGAAGATGATATCTTCTTTCAGATTCCACACTGTTTGGCCAGTCATCAAATGCAACATTTTACTTCAACCAGATCAGGAGTTCAGTGGTTCTGGGGGGCTGGTTGGGAACATAGCCTCCAATCCTAAAAGCCTATCACTCAGTGAGTCCCAAGCCCAAAGTGGGTGATTGGCTGAGTTAAAATGGGATCACAGCTAGGTAACAGGTAACTGTATCTCACAGTAAATGCTCTGACAGGGCTCTAAGGAAGATGCTGTGGGAGAATTCCTTGTTCCTCCAGGTGAAGGCTAAAGCAAGGCACAGAGAAGGAGGTGATAGTGAGCATGATCTATGAAGAGCTCCTCATCAGAAGGAGTGGGGAGTGTGGGGACAGGAGGCAGTGCCCACCAAGACCACAGTGTGCTTCTGGCCTGGGAGGCCAGGAAGCTTGATGCAAAGTGAGTAGGAGATTGACCAACGGGAAAAAGGGAGAGAGGGCTGAGGACAGACTGAGCGACCCCGAGTGCCCCTTCGTCCTTAGACTTGAACTCTAAGCTATGAGGAGCCAGCAAAGGTTTTCCAGGTCAAGAGTTGAGTGTGTTCCCCTCAAAAAGAGATAAAGTCCTAGCCTCCATACCTTAGAATGCGACGTTAGTTGGAAAAAGGGCTGTTGCAGATGTGATTAGTTAAGGTTAGGTGAGGTCGTACTGAAGTATGCAGGCCCCTAATCCCAAACAACTGGGGCTCCTATGAGACGAGAAAAGACCCAGACACGCGGGATGGGAGGGCCACAAGGCAATGCAGGCGGAGGCTGGAGTGGTGCAGCTGCACACCGAGGAAGGCCAAAGGTTGCTGGCAACACCAGAAGCTGGGAGAAGCAAGGAAGAAGCCCCTATGGGTTTCAGCAGAAGCATGGCCCTACTGATGCCTTGACCTTGGAATTCTAGCCTCGGACTCTGAGGTAATCAGCTTCTGCTGTTTAAGCACCCAGCTGGTGGTGCTTTGTTATGGAAGCTCCAGGAAAACGAGCCACAGCCCTCCTCAATCCCTGCTTATGTCCCTGCTAGCCACCTGCACCTGAGCTAGGAGATCCCGCCGGTGAGTCACCTCCTTGTGCTCCTCCACGCACTCCTGTCTGTGCTTCCATGATTACCTCAAAGCCCTCCTCCTCCTCAACCCACCACGACCCTCAGTTCCAGTCACTTCCCTCTTGCCACTTACGGCCTCCACTGCACACTTGTCCCTGCTATTCCACAGCCTCCCCTGCTCTCTGTCTCCCAGATATTTGTTACTTCCCCAATGAAGCCCTAAGGGCCTTGAATGCTCTCCCGAAGCTTAGGAGCTGTGTTTAACGTCAGGCCAATCTAAGCCATCGTGAACACATTTACTGAGTTGACTGATTTGCTCAGGGCTTTGGAGGAAGAAGCAGGAGACAGAGGTGATGGCAGCCTCAAGCACTATCATAAGGGATATTTTCATAATAATTATCAAGCCAGAGGGTGTATGATAAAACAAGCTTTGAGACAGAATAGCTCTGAGGTCTGACCTCAACTCTACCACTTAAAAGCTGGTTAACCTTGGGCAAGTCACATGATGTCCCTGTGTCTGTTTCCTCACCTGGAAGATAATGTCTGTGACTCCAGATTGTGAACTGAATGTCTATAGAGGATCAGATGTTCATGAAAAGCCTTTGCACAGTGGATGTCCAACACTGTACATGGCCATGGTGATTCGCACTCCAGCCAGCCTTGACTTCCCGTATCAGTCAATGATACCAGGATGTAAAGAATTTGCATTCTGTCAATTTGCACTATGAAGAATTTCCCTCAGATCATAATAAAGTATAATTTCATACATTATGGGCTTTCCATGTTATCTAAGAATTTCAAGTGAGGCCCTGAAGCTGAGAACCATACGTCACCATGGCCTCTGTGTTCTAGAAAGTGGTGTGAGGTCATCTGGGCAGAACTTGCTGAGGGTGGGCCCAAAGCTGATTCTGCAGCCCCTGCATGTCACTCACTTTTCATCTACTTTTAATCTAAAAGAGATGAGAATGGGCTGGGCACGGTGGTTCACGCCTGTAATCCTAGCACCTTGGGAGGCCAAGGTAAGTGGATCACCCAAGGTCACGAGTTTGAGACCATCCTCACCAACATTGTGAAACCCCATCTTTACTAAAAATACAAAAATTAGCCAGGTGTGGTGGCACGCATCTATAATCCCAGCTACTCCAGAGGCTGAGGCAGGAGCATCACTTGAACCTGGGAGGCAGAGGTTGCAGTGAGCTGAGATTGCACCATTGCACTCCAGCCTGGGTGATACAGCGAGACTCTGTCTAAATAAATAAATAAATAAACAAACAAATAAGAGATGAGACTGGTAGGAGGAAAAGGTGATTTCTTTGAAAACAGCGGTCAGTGTAAGAGAATAGACTGCAGTCCCGGCTCCCACTGCCCAAGGATGTGTTCTGCTGCTGGGATGTTTGCTGAGGAGGGGAGGTCCCCAGGCCCTGGGGCAGAAGAACAGGGCAAGATGAAGGGCCTTGTGGGAGCTGCAGGTGAGCCCCTGGGTCGGGTGCCCCCCCACCCCGAGACCACCCCCTGGTTCTCACCTGGAAAAGTCTGAAGGCAAGAGATGGCGGACGCTGTCCCCAGCAACAGAGAGTTGGTGCTTCAAGGGGTGGCACCTGAACCGCTGGAGGGGAGGGGAAACTGTGAGCCAAGGCGGAGCCGACTTCAAAGACGCCTCTGCCCAAGAAGATCTTTTTCCAGAGAGGCAAAAGGATCTCTGTGGCGTGGAAGCAGGGCCTGTGGGCCAGCCCTAGGAAGTGAGCCAGAGGCTGCTTTGCTCCCACCAGGGGGGGCCCCGTCCAATGTCCCCAGCTGTGTGTGCGCCTGAAGAACCCACAAGAGCAGCCCTCCAGACCATCATCATGACACCACTGCCACAGCACCAGATGGCCACAACCTCATGCAAGAAGCCCCTTTTCCCTGTCTGTCCCACCCTTCACCCTGCCCTGGAGAAGCCAGAAATGAGCTTAGAGCTGCCAACCCCAGCTCAGGCCTGCGCCGTGGAAGCTTTCCATTGAATGAGACGTTTGCATTTTGAGTCAGAGGGTCTGGACTTTTTAACATCTGAGAAGGAGATTGCTCTAATCCCTGAAAGTCACAGGGAAAGCTTAAGTACATCTTCCTTGCCTTAGGAATGGAGATCAGGGGGTGCAGGTGTGAAGACAGTGGTGGGAAGAACAAAAGTTCCTTTTTCCTTGTTCTTAGCAAGGTCGTTCATCCAATAAACCCTTTGAACACATAGTATGTGTTCTCCCGCTGACTTTATTGTCTTCAGTTTTTGAAGCGTTGGCATTTTAAATGATCGTAATGACACTGAATCTATCTTAATTACAACCTTTCCTCTCAGGGCACAGAGTTGTCTGTGAAAGAATCTTCTAAATTTCTTAATTAACCTGCAGTGGCTTTATTTTGCCAAAGATTGTGCTTGCAGCTATTATGAGATATTCTCTATGTGTTGCCCCAGCGTAGTTAAAAATTTAAAAACTACCCTATAAAGCAGAAAACTTATAACAATAAACTGCTCGGCAATGAAATGTCAGGAAGCCTAAGCAAATAGGCAACAATTAGATTAAGAATTTAAAGTCCAAGGTCTCAGAGATTAACGTTCACATCCTGCACAATCGTTTCCAAGGGAACATTTAAGGATAAACTGTATTTTATGAACCTGCCTGAAATCCCGTTTTTGATGACGAGGTTTTTGTAAGCAAGCTTTAATTCATTAATATGCCGCTCTTTACTACCCAATCTACTTTATCTTTCAAAGCAAGTGGTTAAGTCTTCCTGTAAATGGAGACCAGACCTTAGGTTCAGCAAACAGAATTGGGCAGAGATATAATTGGGAGGAAAATTCTTCATATCCCCAGTTTCCTTTTAGATTTCAGCTCTTACAAGTAGACAAGGACTTACGGGGAGACCAAAGAATCTTTAGGCTCCCCACTCACTTGAGTCTCTTGTGAGGCCTGGGAGGGACCCCGGTAATATCATCACAGGGTCATCTGTTTTTATCAAGTTGACAGAATGAAGATAATTGAACTGCAGTTTGTCCAGAGCATCCTATCTTTCTACGCTAACTTGCCCTTTCTAAAACTTTTTTCAGATTTCGTGGCATTGGGGTGTCTATGGGCATTTTGGGGACTTGGCTAGAACAAAGTTGAGCTAACTGGGTTCAAGAATGCAGTTCTGAGGTGTGGATGGGGGATCCCTACTTCAGGGGGTCCTTGGAAGGTGCTGCCCCCCAGGTGCTGTCCCTGGCATGGCCTCTCAGTTGTTGGGGCTGCAGGCTACGTGGCCATCTGAGAACCCACATAGCTCGGCTTGCTGAGCTGGGGCTAGGGGCTGGGGGTGTCCCTGCCTCTTCTGAGACACCCCCACCCCCAAAACCTCTGCCACCACAGGCCTGAGCCTCTCTTCGCCTGCTGGGCTCCTAGGCGCCTTCTCTGGAGCCTTGTGGGGGTCTCTGCGCAGCTCCAGGCCGTGGCAGCCCATTCTGCACTCCCCGCCAGGGCCTCCAGGGCACAACTGCCCTGCATTCCTGTCTGGAGCAGCCTCCACTGTCACACCGCTCTGGAATCACTGTCAGTGCTTTCCTGTGTGTGCTTTTCTGCAACTGCTCCCCGGGGCACAGGGCTGGCTGGTGGCTGGAGAGTGATTGCTCCTCCCTTCGCTTTCAGAGCGTCCCTGAGAGAGGACTGAGGAGTCCTACTTCTCTTTGCCTTTTTTGAGATGTCTCTCCCATTCTCTCCCCTATGGCAAAGAGTAGCCCCGCCTGCCCCATGCCATGATGGTTCATGTTTATGAAGTGCTTAGCAGGTGCCCAGGGGGGAAGATGCTCATATTGACCCATTTAGCCTTCACACATATTTTCTCAAATATCCTCTCCTCCCTATGGATGAAGAAACCAGGGCATAGGAGCCCAAGTGGCCCGAGCCACCCAGGCGGCCCTCAGCCCAGCCCTGGCACCCAACCCTACCTGGAGGCTCGCCGAGCCCTCGCCGAGCCCAGTGATTTGCTCTGAGCAGCACAGCCTTCCTTGCTGGTTGCTGTGCTAAGACAGGGCTGAGGAATCTGGAAACTTTTCTCTCAAGACAACAGCCAGGCTGGCCTTCAAGCCTATAGTTTTGCTGAAGAAAAGAAGACATGTCCCTTGTCAGTGGGAAGGGGAGAGGCCGCTATGCCTTCGGGGGCAGGAACGTGCATCGCTGAATATTTCCTTGGTTCAGAAACCGCTGGGGAGAAGACAACTTCACTTTGCACTTTGGAATGTTGCACTGTTTTAAATTGCTGGATCCTTTGGAGCCCTGGTTGGTTTTCTGTGAAAATTGCGGCTCACAGCTAGGCGCAGTGGCTCACACCTGTAATCTCAGCACTCTGGGAGGCCAAGGCAGGAGGATCGCTTGAGGTCAGGAGTTTGAAACCAGCCTGAGCAACATAGTGAGACCTGGCCCCAGTTACTTGGGAGGCTGAGGTGGGAGGATTGCTCGAACCTGGGAAGTGGAGGTTGCAGTGAGCCAGGATCACACTACTGAGTGCCAACCTGGGCAACAGAGGGAGACCCTGTCTCAAAAAAAAAAATAAAAATAAAAAAGGTGCTCAGCAGCCGATGTAGAATTGTAGGTTATGAGGGCCCGACTTTCCTGATACTGTGATTAGTCTCTGGGAGAGTCTTTATAAGCCCTATTAGCTAAGAAGAGGATATGTGTGGTGGAAGTGGTGGGGAAGCCTGTTTATCTCAACCACATGCAATCTGAGCACTCTCATTGCATCTTGCTAAAGTATCTTTTTTGAGACAGAGTCTCACTCTGTCACCCAGGTTGCAGTGCAATGGCATGATCTCTGCTCACTGCAACCTCCGCCTACCAGGCTTAAGCAATTCTCCTGCCTCAGCCCCCCAAGTAGCTGGGACTACAGGCATCCGCCACCATGCCTGGCTAATTTTTTGTATTTTTAGTATAGATGGGGTTTCACCATGTTGGCCAGGATGGTCTCGATCTCTTGACCTCATGATCCACCCGCCTCAGCCTCCCAAAGAGCTGGGATTATAGACATGAGCCACTGCCCCCAGCCTAGTCACTGCATTCTTTGTCTTTTCTTCATGGTGCTGTATTTGGCCTGTTTATCTAGACTCACCCAAAATAAGAAAAGTCCTGGATCAATTGAACACTAGGGAGGAGGCCAAAACTCTTCTCCTATGGAAAGTCCCTTGAAGTAGTGGGAGCCTCCAAGTTCACTGCCAGGCAAACTGTCACAGACACCAAGGAACAGAGAGGCTCACAGGTTAAAGTACAGTGTTTGAAACACACTGCTTATTAAATGAATTGGAAACACAGGACAAAAAGCAAGGAGAAAGAGATAGGATAGGTAAGAACCCTGGAGACATGAGGCTACCAGGGCAGAAGAGCCACATGCCTGAGCCCTGCCCTCTTCCCTCACTCCTAGCCCCCACCGCCAGCCTTCTCTATGTTGCTGTGCTTCTGGGAGCCAAAGTAGAGGATGATCAAGTGCCTATGGCAAACGCTTCTTGGGCAGAGGAGCCATGGAAGCAGAATGGGTCTCCCCAGTAGATGCAGACTTCAGCTTCATTAATACTGGGTACCTTCCAAATATATGAGCTTCCAGAATCTCAGCTCTGAAATAACACATGACTTACAAAACAGGAGGGGCCGGGCGTGGTGGCTCATGCCTGTAATCCCAGCACTTTGGGAGGCCGAGGTGGGTGGATCACGAGGTCAGGAGATCGAGACCATCCTGTGAATGGCAAAACCCTGTCTCTACTAAAAATACAAAAAATTAGCTGGGCGTGGTGGCGGGCACCTGTGGTCCCAGCTACTCGGGAGGCTGAGGCGGGAGAATGGCGTGAACCCGGAAGGCAGAGCTTGCAGTGAGCCGAGACCGTGCCACTGCACTCCAGCCTCGGTGACAGAGCGAGACTTCGTTTCAACAACAACAACAACAACAACAACAACAGCAGCAGCAACAGCAACAAAAAACCAGGAGGCCAGCCTGTGAGCTGTAGTTTGCTGATAAGATCTTTAGAAAGACTGCATTAAGATATTATCCAGCTTGATTACAGAGACTTTGGTGGCCCCTTAAATTTTGTGCCAAGTGGAGCTCCTCTGCAGCCTCACTAAACCTGGCCCTGAGGGATGGAGCCACGACTGGGACACAGACAGCCTGGCCCACTAATCCAATAAACCCCAAAGCCACCGACAAAGTAGTTCCTGTGGTCCCAGGAGAGCTTGGGAGGTGAGTCAAGCACTCCTTCATCTGCCTGTGCCAGCCAATGTGAAAACACCTCTGTACACAGCAGGCACTGTGTCATTGTTAAGATGTGGAAACAGATGGCGCAGCATTAGGTACCTTACCTCCATCTGCACAGCTAGCTAG
>NC_044994.1:6011158-6131158 GCF_008728515.1 Papio anubis | reverse complement strand
TACAAACACGTAGAAAATGAGTTTCAAGGCAATTAGTTTTCATTAGCAGAATCTGATGGATCAAAAACAAATTAAGTCTTAACGTGTGTAATTTCTGCAATAGGATCCAAATTTGGAGTCCTGGCTACCGCCAGCAGTGATTATTTGGGACTGTCTATCCTGCCCAAGCCTTTTAAATGCACCTGTGCTGGCCACAGAAATGTATGGCCATGTGAGACGGTCACCATCTCTGGCTGGAGAGTTAATTCAGTCCATCTCCCATTTAACCCTCTGTGCCTCATGGAAGACCTTAGTTCCTTTCTTCTGTTCTTTTTCCCTCCCTACATATGCTTTTAAAAACTTACCTGTGGTGGGCCGGGCGCGGTGGTTCACGCCTGTAATCTCAGCACTTTGGGAGGCCAAGGCGGGCAGATCACGAGGTCAGGGGATCGAGACCATTCTGGCTAACACGGTGAAACTCCGTCTCTGCTAAAAATACAAATAAAATTAGCTGGGCATGGTGGCGGTCGCCTTTGTCCCAGCTACTCGGGAGGCTGAGGCAGGAGAATGGCATGAACCCGGGAGGCGGACCTTGCAGTGAGCTGAGATAGCGCTACTGCACTTCAGCTTGGGTGACAGAGTGAGACTCCGTCTCAAAAAAAAAAAAAAAAAAAAAACAAAACTTATCTGTGGCGATAAAGGAAGTATATTTTCAAAAGTAGCATCTTAGCATCTTTTCAATTATTGTAAATGAGCCTATGGTGATGTGATGAGATACCGCAATTGTTCAGGTTAAAATGAAATGACAGTGAAGGACTTGTGATTCCAACAGTCTGGGTACTAGATACCCTGACCAGTTCTTCTGTTTGTATAAACTAAATATGCTGAACAAAAAATTCTAATACATTGAGAAACCAGTATGAATATAAGGCATGCATAGAGGCCAAAACTAAGTGAAAGGAGAACCTGAAATTGGAAGTAGATAGGAGAGGTTTAGTCCTGAGCACATTTGCCAAACCTGATACCTTGGTCTCTGGTTTTCATGGGTAGCCCAAGAAAGAGACTCTTGTAGGAGACCCCCCTTATGGTAAGCTGGAGCCTTAAACAGTTACCTACTTGGTGTCAGGGTAGACTAAGGATATGTATACCCTACCCCAGGGACTGTAAGGCTAATTGCCTAGCTTACATCCTTGGGTTAGAGTGAACAATAAATCTTCCTTGAAAATGTATCATTACCAGGTGGTCTTCTATAGACTTTTACTTTGAATTCATTCATTTTTTTGTGGTCCCACACTTTTCCAAACCATCATTTAGTTTGTAGTAGTCCAGGCCTGGTGTGCTCTGAGATAACTGGCAAAAGCAGATGAGCATTGTCTCTCAGGCATTTACCTTCAGATGAGGCCTCCAAGAACTCCCTCATATAAAATTCCAAGAAACACAAACTTAATGTTGAAAACCACAAAACGCACAAGGAATCGAGTCACCACGCTCAAGAGCTGGCAAAAATAAAGACAGCCGAATTAGACCCACAAAGACAGCGAGTATTGGAATTATCAGATATGGAATATAAAATAAGAATGTCTAATATGTTTTAATGAAATAAAAGTGGAAGCTTAAAAGTTTTTTAAAAAGCGAGTTTAAAAGTAAAAGTAAGGCCAAGCCTGGTGGCTCACACCTGTAATCCCAGCACTTTGGGAGGCCGAGGCAGGTGGATCACGAGGTCAGGAGATCGAGACCATCCTGGCTAACATGGTGAAACCCCATCTCTACTAAAAATACAAAAAATTAGCTGGGCGTAGTGGTGGTCACCTGTAGTCCCAGCTACTCAGGAGGCTGAGGTGAAAGAATGGCGTGAACCTGGGAGGTGGAGCTTGCAGTGAGTCGAGATTCCACCACTGCGCTCCAGCCTGGGCAACAGAGTGAGACTCCGTCTCAAAAAAAAAAAAAAAAAAAGTAAAAGTAAAATTTATAGACAAGATATGTATAATGATTGACATGAAAACTGTTGAAAAGTTTTGGTAGCTGTTTATTTGTACCTAGTGAGAATTAGCAAAAAGAACATTATTTCTGAAGAAATTATTCAGAGTTCAGTGCCTGAGACAAACAGGGAAAACAGGACAGAAACGTTAAGAGATGTGGAAGCTACAGGGAAAAGGGATAATATATGAAGGGACCAAAGGCAATATTTGAAGAGATAATAGCTGTGGATTTTTTGGAACTGATAAGAGACATTGACTCACAGATGAACTAAACACAATTTTCAAGCACAATTGAAAGAAACAGAAATCCACCTGTAGTTATATCAGAGTGAGACAAAGACAAAGAGACCTCTGTAAAAGCCAATGAGAAAACACAAATTAACTACATTTGAATGATATTTAGTCTGAGATCTGATTTCTCACTGGTACCAGTGGGAGGCCCAGGAGAGGGAAATAGTATTTTCCATGTCCTTAGAGAAAATAGATGTCAGGCCAGATGCTGTGGCTCATGTCAGTAATCCCAGCACTTTGGGAGGCCAAGGCAGGTGAATCACCTGAGGTCAGGAGTTTGAGACCAGCCTGGCCATAATAGTGAAATACCATCTTTACTAAAAATACAAAAAATTAGCTAGGCATAGTGGTGGCTGCCTGTAATCCCAGCTACTCAGGAGACTAAGGCAGGAGAATTGCTTGAACCCAGGAGGTAGAGGTAGCAGCGAGCAGAGATTGTGCCACTGCACTCCAGCCTGGGCAACAAGAGTAAGACTCTGTCTCAAAAATATCAAGAAAATAGATGTCAACTTAGAACTGTATTCATTTAAATTAATAAAAACAGAATTTTCCAGCCACCAACCTTTGTTAAGGAAATTGTGAAAGATGTATTTAATGAAAAGGACAGTGAGTCCAAGTGTAGATCTAAGATGTGAGAATGATGGCTGAGAAAGGGTCAATTTATGTGAGCACTGACTATATGAAGTAATGTCAACAAATCCTGTAGGATTAAACAAAAACAAAGAGGAACAAAAATGCAGTACACAAAGAAGAGTAATCAAAGTGATAGTGTTCCAAATTCCTTGCATCATTTAGGAAAACTGTGAAGCTATTGATTAACTTTAGACTTGGGTAAGTGGAATATTTGTGTTAAAATGTCTGGGGTGGGGTTGCTTCCAAAATGGTCAAATAGGAACAGCTCTGGTTTGCAGCTCCCAGCAAGACTGATGCGGAAGACGGGTGATTTCTGCATTTCCAACTGAGGTACCTGGTTCATCCCACTGGGACTGGTTGGACAGTGGATGAAGCCCACAGAGGGCAAGCCAAAGCAGGGTGGTGTGTCGCCTCACCCAGGAAGTGCAAAGGGTTGAGCAATTTCCCTTTCCTAGCCCAGGGATGCTGTGACAGACCGTACATGGAAAACAGGTACACTACCACCCAAATATTGCTCTTTTCAATAGTGTTAGCACCAAGCAGACCAGGAGATTCCCTCCTGTGCCTGGCTCAGAGGGTCCTATGCCAATGGAGCCTTGCTCACTGCTAGCACAACAGTCTGAGATCAACCTGAGAGGCTGCAGCCTGGCAGGGGGAAGGGCATCCACCACGGCTGAGGCTTGAATAGGTAAACAAAGTGGTCAGAAGCTCAAACTGGGTGGAGCCCACCACAGCTCAGCAAGGCCTGCTACCTCTGTAGACTCCACCTCTGGGGACAAGGCATAGCTGAACAAAAATCAGCAGACAACTTCTGCAGACTTAAATGTCCCTGTCTGACAACTCTGAAGAGAGCAGTGGTTCTCCCAGCGTGGTGTTCAAGTTCTGAGAACAGACAGAACTGCCTCCTCAAGTGGGTCCCTGACCCCCGTTTAGCCTGACTGGGAGACACCTGCCAGTAGGGGCTGACAGACACCTCATACAGGTGGGTGCCCCTCTGGGATGAAGCTTCCAGAGGAAGGATCAGGCAGCAATATTTGCTGTTCTGCAGCCTCCGCTGGTGATACCCAGGCAAACAGGGTCTGGAGTGGACCTCCAGCAAACTCCAACAGACCCGGAGCTGAGGGCCCTGACTGTTAGAAGGAAAACTAACAAACAGAAAGGAATAGTATCAACATCAACAAAAAGGACATCCACACCAAAACCCCATCTGTAGGTCACCAACATCAAAGACCAAAGGTAGATAAAATCACAAAGATGGGGAGAAACCAAACCAGAAAAGCTGAAAATTCCAAAAACCAGAGTACCTCTTCTCCTCCAAAGGATCACAGCTCCTTGCCAGCAACAGAACAAAACTAAGCAGAGAATGACTTTGACGAATTGACAGAAGGCTTCAGAAGATCAGTAATAACAAACTTCTCCGAGCTAAAGGAGCATGTTCTAGCCCATTGCAAGGAAGCTAAAAACCTTGAAAAAAGATTAGACAAATGGCTAACTAGGATAAACAGTATAGAGAAGACCTTAAATGACCTGAGGGAGCTGAAAACCACAGCACAAGAACTTTGTGACACATACACAAGCTTCAATAGCCAATTCGATCAAGCGGAAGAAAGGATATCAGTGATTGAAGATCAAATGAATGAAATGAAGCAAGATGACAAGATTAGAGAAAAAAGAGTAAAAAGAAACGAGCAAGTCTCAAAGAAATATGGGACTATGTGAAAAGACCACATCTCTGTTTGATTGGTGAACCTGAAAGTGATGGGGAGAATGGAACCAAGTTAGAAAACACTCTTCAGGATATTATCCAGGAGAACTTTCCCAACCTAGCAAGGCAGACCAACATTAAAATTCAGGAAATACAGAGAACACCACAAAGATACTCCTCAAGAAGAGCAACCCCAAGACACATAACTGTCAGTTTCACCAAGGTTGAAATGAAGGAAAAAGTGTTAAGGGCAACCAGAGAGAAAGGTCGGTTTACCCACAAAGGAAAGCCCATCAGACTAACAGCGAATCTCTCAGCAGAAACCCTACAAGCCAGAAGAGAGTGGGGCCAATATTGAACATTCTTAAAGAAAAGAATTTTCAACCCAGAATTTCATATTCGCCCAAACTAAGCATCATAAGTGAAGGGGAAATAAAATACTTTACAGACAAGCAAATACTGAGAGATTTTACCAGACCTGCCTTACAAGAGCTCCTGAAGGAACCACTAAACATGGAAAGGAACAACCGGTACCAGCCACTGCAAAAACATGCTAAATTGTAAAGACCATCGATGCTAGGAAGAAACTGCATCAATTAACGGGCAAAATAAAGAAACTGCATCAATTAACGGGCAAAATAACCAGCTAACATCATAATGAAAGGATCAAATTCACACATAACAATATTAACCTTAAATGTAAATGGGCTAAATGCTCCAATTAAAAGGCACAGACTGGCAAATTGGATAAAGAGTCAAGACCCATCAGTGTGCTGTATTCAGGAGACCCATCTTACGTGCAGAGACACACATAGGCTCAAAATAAAGGGCTGGAGGAAGATCTACCAAACAAATGGAAAGAAAAAAAACAAAACAAAACAGGAGTCGCAATCCTAGTCTCTGATAAAACAGTGTAAACCAACAAAGATCAAAAGAGACAAAGAAGGCCATTACATAATGGTAAAGGGGTCAATTCAACAAGAAGAGCTAACTATCCTAAATATATATGCACCCAATACAGGTGCACCCAGATTCATAAAGTAAGCCCTTAGAGACCTACAAAGAGACTTAGACTCCCACACAATAATAATGGGAGACTTTAACACCCCACTGTAAATATTAGATCAATGAAACAGAAGGTTAACAAGGATATCTAGGATTTAAACTCAGCTCTGCACCAAGTGGACCTAATAGACATCTACAGAACTATCCACCCCAAATCAACAGAATATACACTCTTCTCAGCACCACATTGCACTTATTCTAAAATTGGCCACGTAGTTGGAAGTAAAACACAACTTAGCAAATGTGAAAGAACAGAAATCACAACAAGCTGTCTCTCAGACAACAGTGAAATCAAATTAGAACTCAGGATTAAGAAATTCACTCAAAACCACACAACTACATGGAAACTGAACAACCTGCTCCTGAATGACTTCTGGGTAAATAGAGAAATGAAGGCAGAAATAAAGATGTTCTTTGAAACCAATGAGAACAAAGACGCAACATACCAGAATCTCTGGGACACATTTAAAGTAGTGTGTAGAGGGATATTTATAGCACTAAATGCCCACAAGAGAAAGCAAGAAAGATCTAAAATGGACACCCTAACATCACAATTAAAAGTACTAGAGAAGCAAGAGCAAACAAATTCAAAAGCTAGCAGAAGGCAAGAAATAACTAAGATGAGAGCAGAACTGAAGGAGATAGTGACAAAAAAAACCCCCAAAAATCAATGAGTTCAGGAGCTGGTTTTTTGAAAAGATCAACAAAATACATAGACCACTAGCAAGATTAATAAAGAAGAAAAGAGAGAAGAATCAAATAGATGCAATAAAAAAATAAAAAATGATAAAACGATCCTACAGAAATACAAACTACTATCAGAGAATACTATAAACACCTTTATGCAAATAAACTAGAAAATCTAGAAGAAATGGACAAATTCCTGGACACATATACCCTCCCAAGACTAAGAATCTCTGAATAGACCAGTAACAGGCTCTGAAATTGAGGCAATAATTAATAGCCTACCAACCAAAAAAAGTCCAGGAGCAGACGGATTCACAGCCGAATTCTACCAGAGCTACAAAGAGGAGCTGGTACCATTCCTTCTGAAACTATTCCAATCAATAGAAAAAGAGGGAATCCTCCCTAACTCATTTTATGAGGCCAGCATCATCCTGATATCAAAGCCGGGCAGAGACACAACAACAAAAAAAAGAGAAATTTAGGCCAATATCCCTGATGAACATCGATGCAAAAATCCTCAATAAAATACTGGCAAGTCAAATCCAGCAGCACATCAAAAAGCTTATCCACCACGATCAAGTCGGCTTCATCCCTGGGATGCAAGGCTGATCCAACAAATGCAAATCAATAAACGTAATCCATCACATAACAGAACTAATGACAAAAACCACATGATTACATCAATAGATGCAGAAAATTCTGCATCTGTTGACAAAATTCAACAGCCCTTCATGCTAAAAACTCTCAATAAACTAGGTATTGATGGAAAATATCTCAAAATAATAAGAGCTATTTATGACAAACCCACAGCCAGTATCATACTGAATGGGCAAAAACTGGAAGCATTCCCTTTGAAAACAAGCACAAGACAAGGATGTCCTCTCTCACCACTGCTATTCAACATAGTGTTGGAAGTTCTGGCCAGGGCAATCAGGCAAGGGAAAAAAATAAAGGGTATTCTATTAGGAAAAGAGGAAGTCAAATTGTCCCTGTTTGCAGATGACATGATTGTATATTTAGGAAACCCCATCGTCTCAGCCCCAAATCTTCTTAAGGTGATAAGCAACTTCAGCAAAGTCTCAGGATACAAAATCAATGTGCAAAAATCACAAGCATTCCTATACACCAATAAACGGAGAGAGAGAGCCCAATCATGAGTGAACGCCTATTCACAATTGCTACAAAGAAAATAAAATACCTAGAAGGGATGTGAAGGACTTCTTCAAGGAGAACTACAAACCACTGCTCAACGAAATAAAAGAGGAAACAAACAAATGGAAGAACATTCCATGCTCAAGGATAGGAAGAATCAATATTGTGAAAATGACCATACTACCCATGGTAATTTATAGATTCGATGCCATCCCCATCAAGCTACCAATGACTTTCTTCACAGAATTGGAAAAAACTACTCTAAATTTCATATGGAACCAAAAAAGAGCCCACATAGCAAAGATAATCCTAAGCAAAGAGAACAAAGCTGGAGGCATCATGCTGCCTGACTTCAAACTATACTACAAGGTTACAGAAACCAAAACAGCATGGTACTGGTACCAAAACAAACATATAGACCAATAGAACAGAACAGAGACCTCAGAAATAACACCACATATCTACAACCATCTGATCTTTGACAAACCTGACAAAAACAAGAAATGGGGAAAGGATTCCCTATTTAATAAATGGTGCTGGGAAAAGTGGCTAGCCATATGTAGAAAACTGAAACTGGATCCGTTTCTTACACATTATACAAAAATTAACTCAAGATGTATTAAAGACTTAAATATAAGACCTAAAACCATAAAAACCCTAGAAGAAAACCTAGGCAATACCATCCAGGACATAGACATGGGCAAAGACTTCATGACTAAAACACCAAAAGCAATGGCAACAAAAGCCAAAATAGACAAATGAGATCTAATTAAACTAAAGAGCTTCTGCACAGCAAAAGAAACTATCAGCAGAGTGAACAGGCAACCTACAGAATGGGAGAAAATTTTTAAAATCTACCCATCTGACAAAGGGCTAATACCCAGAATCTACAAAGAACTTAAACAAATTTACAAGAAAAAACAAACAACCCCATCAAAAAGTGGGCAAAGGATATGAACAGACATTTCTCAAAAGAAGACATTTATGCAGCCAACAGACACATGAAAAAATGGTCATCATCACTGATCATCAGATAAATGCAAATCAAAACCACAATGAGATGCCATCTCATGCCAGTTAGAATGGCAGGAAAAAGTCAGGAAATAACACATGCCGAGGAGGATGTGGAGAAATAGGAATGCTTTTACACTGTTGGGAGTGTAAATTAGTTCAACCATTGTGGAAGACAGTGTGGCAATTCCTCAAGAAGCTAGAACTAGAAATACTATTTGACCCAGCAATCCCATTACTGGGTATATACCCAAAGAACTGTAAATCATGCTACTATAAAGACACATGCACACGTATGTTTATTGCAGCGCCATTCACAATAGCAAAGACTTGGAACCAACCCAAATGTCCATAAATGATAGACTGGATTAAGAAAATGTGGCACGTATACACCATGGAATACTATGCAGTCATAAAAAAGGATGAGTTTATGTCCTTTGTAGGGACATGGATGAGGCTGGAAACCATCATTCTCAGCAAACTATCACAAGAACAGAAAACCAAACACCACATGTTCTCACTCATAGGTGGGAATTGAACAATGAGAACACACGGACACAGGGCGGGGAACATCACAGACCAGGCCTGTCAGGGGGCTGGTGGCTAGGGCTGGGATAGCATTAGGAGATATACCTAATGTAAATGACGAGTTAATGGGTGCAGCAAACCACCATGGCACATGTATACATATGTATCAAACCTGCATGTTGTGCACATGTATCCCAGAACTTAAAGTATAATTTAAAAAAAAAAAAAAAAGTCTGGAGTGACCACTATACACTTCCTCCATGCCAGAGGCTCCAGAAAGTCTATCTTCAATCCACACCTCTGCCCTAAACACCAAACTCACAGATCGAACTACTTACTTGACATCACCACTTGGATGTCTGTTGGACAATTCAAATTTACACACATCCTAAACCCGTCTTTCCCCTTCAAAAGACAAGCAACAACAAACAAAACAAAACAAAACAAAAATAAACCTTGTTGCACTTGAACGCGTTTTCATGTCTTTTGATGGCAATGTCATCAAAACTCCAGTTGCTCAATCCTAACACCTCTTTCTCAATCCACCAGGAAATGTGAATGACTCTAAAAACTCTCTCCAGAACTCACTTCCCACTGCCAAGGTGCCGCTCTGAGCCGGTGTCACTTCTCACCAGGATCACTGGCTTCTGTCCCCCCATTTCTATCATTGGCCCTCAAAATGGTTTTTCTTACAGCATCCAGGGTGATCCCTTTAAAATGTTGAGTCAGACCATATCGGTTCTCTGCTAAAACAATCCTGAGATGCCTTCCCATTTCACCCAGAGTAAAAGCTGCAGTCTTTACAATGGACCTTAAGGAGCATCCATCCCTCCAACCCCTCGCGTCTCCTGCCCTGCCCTCCTTCTGCCCTTGCTCTTGTCACCACTCTGACTTCACCTCCTGTGTTCTCCACTGGCCTCCTGACCATTCCTGCTGCTTTAGAGCATTGTACTGGAACTTTCTGCCACCCTACAGGCTCTTCTCTCAGACTTGTATTTGGCTAAATCTCTGCTGCCCTCCATATTCGCTATGTGGTTTTCTCTATGAGACCTCACCCTAGTGAATACTGCAGCTCCCTCCCTAACCCTGCAGTCCCGCGCTCCCAGCTGCATCGCTCTGCTCTATTTTCTCTTTCCCTGGCATTTGTCACTTTCTAGAATGCTACTTAATTTGCTTATTGTATCTATTGTTTATTGTTTACCTCTCTCACACACACATACATACACACACTCACACACACACAAATATGAAGTTCACAGGAATAGGAACCTTTTCTCTTTTTTTTCCTTTCCTTCTCTTCTTTTTTTTTTTTTTTTGAGACAGAGTCTCGCTCTGTCGCCCAGGCTGGAGTGCAGTAGCACGATCTTGGCTCACTGCAACTTCTGCCTCCCAGGTTCAAGCAATTCTCCTGACTCAGCCTCCCGAGTAGCTGGGACTACAGGCATGCACCACCATGCCTGGCTAAGTCTTGTATTTTTTTGTTTGTTTGTTTTAGTAGAGACGGAGTTTCACCATGTTGGCCAGGGTGGTCTCGAACTCCTGACCTTGGGTGAGCCCCCGGTCTTGGCCTCCCAAAGTGCTGGAATTACAGGCGTGAGCCACCATGCCTGGCTGCAGGAACTATATTTTATAAGCATCTAAAATATACAGGATCCAGAAAGGTTGAAAGTAAAAAGACAGAAAAAGATAAACCACATAAACACCAACCAGAAGAAACCTATTAATAGTAAGTACAACAGATCTTATGGCAACAAAACCCTCAAAACTGGTAAGACAGGGTGCTTTTTTTTGTTTGTTTTTGTTTTTGTTTTTATGTGAGACAGAGTTTCTCTGTTGTTGCCCAGACTGGAGCGCAATGGTGTGATGCTGGCTCACCGCAACCTCCGCCTCCGGGGTTCAAGCGATTCTCTTGCCTCAGCCTCCCAAGTAGCTGGGATTACAGGCATGTGCCACCATGCCCAGCTATTGTATTCATAAATCATAACATCACAAAATACAAAATTAGCACTTTAGCACCAGGCTGGAGTGTAATGGTTACAGGCATGTGCCACCATGCCCGGCTAATTTTGTATTTTTAGTGGAGACAGGATTTCTCCATGTTGGTCGGGCTGGTCTCGAACTCCTGACCTCAGGTGATCTGCCCACCTCAGCCTCCCAAAGTGCTGGGATTACCGTGCCCAGCTGACAGGGTGTGTTTTTTGTTTTTTGTTTGTTTGTTTTTTGGTGAGTTTTTGTTTGTTTTTGAGACAGAGTTTTGCTCTTGTCACCCAGGCTGGAGTGTAATGGCATGATCTTGGCTCACTACAACCTCCTCTTCCCAGGTTCAAGCAATACTGTTGCCTCAGCCTCTCGAGTAGCTGGGATTACAGGTGCCCACCACCATGCCCGGCTAATTTTTTACATATATATATTTTTAGTAGAGATGGGGTTTCACCATGTTGGCCAGGCTGGTCTCAAACTCCTGACCTCAGATGATCCGCCTCAGCCTCCCAAAGTGCTGGGATTATAGGCGTGAGCCACCGCACCTGGCTGACAGGGTGCTTGTTTATGTTTTCTTTTTAAGAATTTTATTTTATTGTAAATTGACAAATTATAATTGTATACATTTGTGATGCACAAAGTGATGTTATGATTTATGAATACAATATATTCATAATGTAACAATTAAATCAAACTAATTAACATATCCATTCCTTCAAATGCTTTCCTTTTTTGTAGAGGATTTGAAATGTACTGCCTGAGCAACTTTGAAATGTACAATACACTATTATTAACTGTATTCACCATGCTGTGTGCTAGATCTCCAAGGAAAACATTTCTCCTAAGACTTGGTACCCTTTGACCAATATCTCCTCAAGGCCCCCAACCCCAGCCTCTAGTAACCGCCGTCCTATTCCATTCTGCTTCTAGGAGTGTAAGTGATTTAGAGCCCGCCTATAAGTGAAGACATGAATTATTTGCCTTTCTGTCCCTGTCTTTTTGGAAGTTTTTCAAAAAACTAAAAATAGTCTAAATATGAGTCAGAGATCCCAATTCTGGGTATTTATCCAAAATATTGAACTAGGTATGTCGAAGAGATGTCTGCACTGCCATGTTCATTGCAGCATTATTCACAATAGCCAACTTATGGAATCAACCTAAATGTCCATTAACAGATGCATGGATAAAGATGATATGGTATACAGTGGTACACACGCACAATAGAACACCATACAGCCTGATAAAAGAAGGTAATTCTGTCATTTGCGACAACACGGATGAACTTGGAGGGGGCTTCTTATTGATTTAAGTTCCAGTTAACTAGGAGTATATAACAATTCAAAACTTTTATGCATCTTTTGCAACGTCTACACTATAGCTGTGAATATATTTTTAAAAGCTGACATAAGAATATATACCTCTCTCAGGAGATGATAAGCAATTGATAGTGATACAGAAGACTTGAGCGTGACACATGTAATGATTTGACCAAATATATACACTTGCAACACCAGACCCAACTGTGCTGGAAGACAAATTATTTTCAGTACACAAGGACATTTGCAGAAATTGACCACACACTGGGCCATAAAGCAAGTCCCCATATTTGCAAAAGGTTGAAACTATACAAAACATTTTCTCTGAGTATAATATCATTATGTTAAGAATAAATCACAAAAGGATAACTGCCTCTGTTTTTAAACAACTCAGGTCAAAGAATAAGTCAAAACAAAAATTAGAAAATATTTTGAACAAAACAAAAATGAAAATAATGCATATTAATAATGTGGAGTGCCTGGGCGCGGTGGCTCACGCCTGTAATCCCAGCACTTTGGGAGGCCGAAGTGGGTGGATCACCTGAGGTCAGGAGATTGAGACCATCCTGGCCCACATGGTGAAACCCCGTCTCTACTAAAAATACAGAAAATTAGCTGAGTGTGGTGGCACGTGCCTGTAATCCCAGCTACTCAGGAGGCCAAAGCAGGAGAATCACTTGAACCAGGGAGATGGAGGTTGCAGTGAGCCGAGATTGCGCCACTGCACTCCAGCCTGGCGACAGAGAGAGACTCAATAATAATAATAATGATAATAATAATAACAATAATAATAATAATAATGTGGAGTACAGTTAAAGCAACACCTAAAGGGAAATTTATAGCTTCTAAACAGATGCAGTATGAACGAAGCATGAAGTTTAGTGAAGTAGGCATCCATTTCAACCTCAAAAAGTTTATTTTGAAAGAAAGGAACTAAAAATGGTAAGAGCAGGAACTATAAAATAGAAACAAATGTTTAACTGGGAGGATCAACAAAACCAAAAGCTGACTCTTTGTAAAGACTAATAAATTTGATGAAATAGATGAAAACGGGAGGGAAAGTATGGAAAACCACTATCAGAAAGGTAAAGATGGACACATTTGTCTGGGTCCTCCAAGAATCAGGCACCAAGGCAGGAATACATGGGCACGAACATTATTTGGGGAAGCACCTGTGAGAGAGAATGGGAGGAAGCTGAGAGAGGCTGGGAGGTGGCAGGCCAGGTGTAGGTCTGATTACAGGGGAAGGAGAGAGGGAAGGAAGGAATTTGGGTGGGAAATGGCAGGGCAGTGCTAGTGAAAATTTGAGAAGCCCACTGAGGAGTCCCTGGGCCATAGCCATGCATGCAAGGTGTCCCCCTTCTCCTGGGAGTGGGCCTGCCTTCGTATCCCTGCCAAGCTCCGTCACAGGTGAGAGGAGCCCCCAGGAAGTATGATCTGGGGCGCTTGCAAAACGCGGTTCAGAGCCCAGCAGTGGGGTGCTGGACAAGTACAGCTCTGAGAGGTATCTTCCCCAGGCTCCTTGGCTCACTCCTCATGCTGCACGGATGCAACTGCCCCTGGCCCCTGGGACCCTCTCCTCCTCGGGGGAAACTGACAGCAGGGAGGCTGGTGGTATGGCCCCAGTACTGCCGTTCATCTCCTTCCCTCCATTCTGCATTCCTTTCCCCCTCAACGACCACCTCCATTCACCTGCTGGCTTGCCTGGTGGTACAGCCAAACTTCACTCCAAACTTCACTCCTGCACCTTGGCAGTCACCCCTTCTCAGTTCAAGGCTGCCCCCTATATCCACTCACTGCTCCAATGGCAAGAAAGGATGCCCAGGTGCCTCCGCGGATCACCTGAGTTCCACTCTATTCCTCCTGCCATGTTGAGGTGATCAGGTGATTACTCTTGGCCATCAGGTGATTCCTCTATTTGCCTGCTTGTCCAGAGTGTCCTGGCGGCAGTGGTGACTTGCAGTTCAATGGCCTGAGTATGCCACAAGCAGCAACATGCAAGAATCTTAAGGAAAATATTTTGAATTAAAAAAAAAAAAAAGCCAGTCACTACAAAATACACACAGCATGGCCCCATTTTTATATAAAGCTCAAAAGCAGGCAGAATTTAATGGTATAGCAGTTGGAGAGATGGACATATATGGTAAAATGTGTGGAAGAGCATGGGAATTATCAACCGACAATGTAAGATAATGGTTATGGCTAAGGGAAGACGGAGAGGACGGGATTGGGGAGGGGTGCACGGGGCACTTCCATGGTTGTGATAGCATGCCTGCTGCCTCTTAATCCAAAGTGTGGGCACACAGTTGTGAGCTGCATCTGTGTTTTACCTCACACCTCTTTGTATCTGTTCCATATTACTGAATTGCCCAGATGAGAGGTTTCGTTTAGTCTATAAACTTGAATGAAATCTAATACTGCCTCAAGTGCCGATTGTCAAATGAAGGAAATAGACGGGTCCTTAAATGATGATAGTAAGGGCCGGGCGCAGTGGCTCACGCCTGTAATCCCAGCACTTTGGTAGGCCGAGGTGGCTGGATCACAAGGTCAGGAGCACGAGACCAGCCTGACCAATATGGTGAAACTCCATCTCTACTAAAAATACAAACATTATCTGGGCATGGTGGCGGGTTCCTGTAGTCCCAGCTATTCGGGAGGCTGAGGCAGGAGAATCGCTTGAAACCAGGAGGCAGAGGTTGCAGTGAGCCGAGATCATGCTGTTGCACTCCAGCCTGGGTGACAGAGCGAGACTCCATCTCAAAAAAAAAAAAAAAAAAAAAAAAAATAGATGATAGCAGCAGTTGGAATTGATAAGCAAATAGGAAACTTGCACTTCCAATAATGTGAGAAGGTAGAAGGACAGAGAACTAAATGGGCTCATTAAGTAATCAAAAGAGAAGATTTGTAAAAGATTTAAAATGGAGTTTGAAGAAAGAGTGCATGAAATGGGACCTGTGATTTTGGATAAAACCCAGTGAGGAGAGTGCCTGGATGAGTCAGGGCTGAGGCCAAGGTCAGGCGGGGTGACCAGAGAGGGGTGAGGAATAACCCAGTTTGCCTGGAGATGAGGGGGTGTTACTGCAGACAGGGTTCCAGCTGAAAACACAAAGAAGGAATGAAAATTGTGTCTAGCTCAGAAATTTTGAGAATAACAGTATAGGGTAGAAAATTGAAAATAAAAGCAATAATTTGAGTGATCATCTATACACATTTCTTAGAAAAACTTAGAGTGGAAGACCAACACTGTTCCATACATAAACATTATCTGCCCTTAGACGGAATGTGAAAATTGGTGCTCACGTGAAAGTCTTGCCCTGAGGCATAAAGCAAGGAAATAGAGTTTTGGGGTTTTTTTTTTTTCTTTTTTGGGATGGAGTCTCCCTCTGTCGCCCAGGCTGGAGTGCAGTGGCGCGATCTCAGCTCACTGCGAACTCCACCTCCCGGGTTCATGCCATTCTCCAGCCTCAGCCTCCCCAGTAGCTGGGACTACAGGCGCCCGCCACCACGGCCAACAAATTTTTTTGTATTTTGTTTAGTAGAGACAGAGTTTCACCGTGTTAGCCAGGATGGTCTCAATCTCCTGACCTCGTGATTCACCCGCCTTGGCCTCCCAAAGTGCTGGGATTACAGGTGTGAGCCACTGCGCCCGACCTAGAATTTTCTGGTTTTTTTTTTTCATGTATTCCAAATCTTACCATGCAGAGCTTGGATTACTCTTGGAAGAGCAATCCATGTCCTTCTCTGGTTGCTGGACTTATTTGAGATAAAGGAAAAACTCAAAGATATATTTGAAGAGAAAACATAACCGTATATTTTGATCTAGTAACAAGATAATGACTAGGAATTTGAGACTTTCTAAGGAGACTGTGTTACAAGGAAAACTTCCTTTCATGGACTTCTGCTTTCACTGGGAATTACATGTGCTCCATTACACAGGCCTCACTCTGAGAGCTCTGGGGATTCCAGTGATTACCCAACATGATCAATAAACTGGCCAATAACTCATCCGGGGTGGCTGGAGTGCAACACACTTTGCATTTTGTGATTGAAAGTTCCTTCAAACTGTCACTTCTAACTTTGGGTTTATTCCAAATCTAGTAACCCATGAAAGTACAATGATCTTGGAGATTTATTGGCTGCATTGCGGCTGAGGAACAGAATCTCTGACAGGCCAATTGCAGTGTTCCCCATGAGACTTGTAACTAAGCAGAGGAGCCACTGTGATTACTCCAGGAGCCAGCAAACCTGAACTGTGACCGTGATTCTACCACCATCGCCAAGTCGTGTGAACTTGAATAAACCAGCTCACCTCTGGGAGATTAGCCTCATTCTCTAAACAGGGAAACAGCAACATTTAATCTCCCGAATTCACAGCATTTGTGTGAAAATCAGAAAATGAAAGCACTATTTGTCTAAAAACTTAAGCATTTCCATTAAAAAAGGAAATACTTTTTTTCCTAAACAACTGAGATGAATTTACTTTAAAAAAAGCTTTAATAAGATGTAACTAACATAAAATAAACTGTATGTGTTTAAACTATACAATTTGGTAAGATTTAACATAATGTGTGTATATGCATATGAAACTGTCACCATAATCCAATCATGAACATATTCAAAATCCTCACATTTTCCTCATAGCCTTGGTAATTCCCCTCCAGGCCACAGAATCCCAAGGCAACCAATGGTCTGCTTTCTGTCCCTATTGATTAGCTTGAATATTTCAATAATTTTGTATAAATGGGAAAACAAAGTATGTACTCTTACTTGTTTTAGTTTCTAGCCTGGCCTTTTTCCTTCAGTGTAATTATTTTGAGATTCATTTATTTTGTTACATGTATCAGTAGTTCGTTCCTTTTTAATCACTGTATACTATTCCATTGTGTGGATTAGACCACAGTTTGTTTACCCTTTCACCCGCTGATGGACATTTGGCTTGTTTCCATTTTTTGGCTCTTACAAATACATTTGCTATGAATTTTAATTTGTTAGGTGCTGGATATTTTCTGTCACAATGGATGTTTTGAGCTTTGTTCTGGAACGCCATTTAGTTACTTGAAAAAAGTTCAGTCCTCTTGTAGCGTCTCTTGAAGCTTTGTTGTCTGGGTCAAAGTAGACCTTGTTAAAAAGTTCCCCACTGCAGAGACAATACCATGGAAGTACTATGACTGATGTGCTGTGAATTATGAGGTTTTCCACTCGGGATCACAAACTGTTGCTGGGCCTGGGTGAGTTGAAGCGATTGGCTTCTGTAATCCCGTCGGGATTTTTTGGCTCTTTTCCAGGACTTGGGTAGTCTCATCACATGTATACACCCATCGGTGCTCACCCGCTGGCTGGAGGGCCCCTTAGCAGGTCTCTGGTGCTCTCCTCTCTGTGTAACTCTCATCTCTGCGGTTCCCTCCCCTGCAAACTCCAGCCACTCTGGCCTCCCCACACTCCCAGCACTGTCTCCTGAACCATCTGTTTCTGGTTCCCTCCTTTCCAGCAAGTGAGCTGGGCAAGCAGGGCTCACCCTGTTGGTGTCCTCTAGCTCAGGGGTCATTGTCCTGCACTGTTTGATGTCCAATGTCTGAAAACCATTGTTTTGTGTATTTTGTCCTATTTTTTAGACATCCCATCTTGACTAGAAGTGAGAGTCTGAAATTTACTATTTATACTGATTCTGCTTTACTCAATCCTGTCTTTTTTTCTGCTTGCCTGTCCACTTCTAATCAGGTGTTAGGATTTCCTTAAGCCAAAGCCATATTCAATGGGAACCAAGGATTGGGAAGAAAGAAAGAACAGAAAATTAATGAAGCTAAAACAGTGTGACACACCTTCACTGGGTAACTTCCACAGGTGAGGCACTGTGCTGGGTACCAAGCAGATGCTCCACACGTGCATAAGCCATAGTCCCTGATAAGGATTCTGAGTCAAATGCTGTCATGGAAAACATTTTTTTTTTTTTTTTAAAGATAAGAGTCTCACCCTGTCACCAAGGCTGGAGTGCAATGGTGCGATCTCAGCTCACTGCAACCTCCCCCTCCCGGGTTCAAACAATTCTCCTGCCTCAGCTTACCGAGTAGCTGGGATTACAGGCACCTGCCCCCACGCCCGGCTAATTTTTTTGTATTTTTGGTACAGACAGGGTTTCACCATGTTGGCCAGGTTGCTCTGGAACTCCTGACCTCATGATTCGCCCACCTCGTGACCTAAAGTGCTGGGATTACAGGCGTGAGCCACCGTGCCTGGCCAGAAAACAGGTTTTCCATGGCCTTAGGATTTCTCTGTGAAACAGAAAGTACATCCATCCTGTTTCTTTTTTTTCTTGCTTGTCTCTCCATTCATTTCCCAAGCCTTTAAAAAAATGTGTCCAACAAGAGCACCTGTGATTGATGCTTGCAGTTCTGTGTGTCTGTGATCTTCCCCTCATTGCTACCGGCTTCCCAAGGCTGCCTACTCAACCATTCAGCCTTTATCTGAGAAGAAATGATAAAGCCATTAGCTGCATCCACTTTGGGATGGTCTTACAAAACCTGACTCTTGTCCTCATCTCAGTTCAATTACGCTTTCTGTTTTCCTGAATCTGCTGATGCTTTATTTATGTTGGACTCACACGGGCTGCTGCACTGGCCTTGTTAGAGCAGTTTGTGCCCTTGCAGGAGCATTTCGTTCTGCTACATTTGTGTCACACGTTTGTTACACAATGCAAGGCTGAAGTTAGGCGGTTCAAGGAAATGTCAGCCTGTGATGAGTGTGAAACCCAGCTGCACTCCTCCATTCACCAGAAGAAACATTACTCTAAATTGATTTGTCATTTGCAAAACCACAATCCGAATAAATGTTTCATTACAAGGTGCTACCAGCTTTTACTGGGAACCTGGCTGTCTCTGCAGACTCCAAATCTGATCTGAGTTGATTTGTAGACTTCTGCTTATTTTTTAAACTACCAACCGATTCAAACAGCAACGTTGGAATAGAAGCCTAGCAACAGAGGGCTAGACTTCCCTGTAGGGGGAGGCTAGGATGCCCACTCATGCACTCCCTAGTGAGAGGGAAACCTGGGAAGTTGTGTAGACAGTGTAGTGACAACTACTATCAGGCTGTAGTTAATGAGAACCTACTAAGTGCAAAGAAGAAAATGCTTCCCTTCTCCAACTATTCACGCTGGGCTCCAGTTAGGACCTGGCTCTTTAACCGTGTTCCTCGTATTTATGCATCTGGTCTGTCTCCTCCTCTATTTCTGTTCTTTTCTTTTTCTTTTTCTTTTTGAGACAGAATCTCGGTTTGTCACCAGGCTGGAGTGCCATGGTGTGATCTCGGCTCACTGCAACCTCCACCTCCCAGGTTCAAGTGATTCTCCTACCTCAGCCTCCTGAGTAGCTGGGATTACAGGTGTGTGCCACCACACCCAGCTAATTTTTGTACTTTTAGTAGAGATGGGGTTTCACCATGTTGGCCAGGATGGTCTCAATCCACCCGCCTCGGCCTCCCAAAGTGTTGGGATTACAGGTGTGAGCCACGGCGCCCAGCCATTTTTCTTCTTTTTTCAAGATGAAGTTTTGCTCTTGTTGCCCAGGCTGGAGTGCAATGGTGAGATCTTGGCTCACTGCAGCCTCTGCCTCCCAGGTTGAAGCAATTCTCCTGCCTCAGCCTCCTGAGTAGTTGGGATTACAGGCGCCCACCACCACGCCTGGCTAATTTTTTTGTATCGTTAGTAGAGATGGGATTTCGCCATGTCAGCCAGGCTAGTCTGGAACTCCTGACCTCAGGAGATCTGCCCACCTCGGCCTCCCAAAGTGCTGGGATTACAGGCGTGAGCCACCGCTCCCATCCTCCTCCTCTACTTCTAAGACAAGACCTTATACTTAGAATATGGAGCTTTACCAGAGGAGCAGCATTCACCAGTACACACACACAAACACACACACACACACACAGACTCAGCTTCACTCAAGAGGAACACAGATGACTGGGTGTGGCCTGTAATCCCAGCATTTAGGGAGGCCGAGGTGGGCAGATCACCTGAGGTTAGGAGTTCAAGACCCGCCTGGCTAACATGGTGAAACAAAAATACAAAATTACAAAAATTAACTGCATATGACGGCAGCTGGCTGTAATCCCAGCTACTGGGGAGGCTGAGGCAGGAGAATCACTTGAACCCAGGAGGCAGAGGTTGCAGTGAGCTGAGATCGTGCCACTGCACTCCACATTGGGCGACACAGCAAGACTCCATCTCCAAAAAAAAAAAGATGGCGTCCCCCGCATCTTCCAGGTGTCTCTACACATGCTGTCTCTATCCCCTGAGGCAACATAAATGTCTTCCTAGAGTTGGGGCCACAGCACTAGTGAGTGAGATAAGCTCTGCGAGCATCAGGTGGGGATGTCCAAGGAGGCTGTGCCACATGTTCCTCTGCAAACAACTGGAACATCTCACCCAGACCTTCTTGTTCTCCAGTCACTTCTCAGCCGTACAACTGCTGGCGTGTTGTCTGTCATCTTGCCAGTAACCCGTCTCAGCCTTTCTGACTTTCCCCCTCACTCTGAGATTTCTTCTCAGAGAGAGCTTCAAATGCCTCTTCCTTCTATTATGAAAAAACCCTTAGCATTGTAGTAGCAACCGTCCTCCAAACCTGCAGTCCCAAACTTATCACTGTACTATGCAAAAGTATGGGCTCGCCAGGTAACAGGTTCCAACCTCCCTAGAAGGCAGTGTGGTGGCCATCTTTGTTACTTATTCATTCACTTTGAGTCTTTTTTTTTTTTTTTTTTGAGACAGAGTCTCGCTCTGTCTCCCAGGCTGGAGTGCAGTGGCACCATCTCTGCTCACTGCAAGCTCCTTCTCCCAAGTTCATGCCATTCTCCTGCCTCAGCCTCCTAAGTAGCTGGGACTAGAGGCACCTGCCACCACACCCAGCTAATTTTTTGTATTTTTCGTAGAGACAGGGTTTCACCGTGTTAGCCAGGATGGTCTTGATTTCTTGACCTCGTGATCCATCTGCCTCGGCCTCCCAAAGTGCTGGGATTATAGGCGTGAGCCACCACACCCAGCTGAGTCTCATTTTCAATCCAAGATTCTTAAAGTATTGTTTTCAGTGATTTTCCAAAAGGGAATTCTGGTGGAATAAATTTTCTCCATCACTTCTGCATCAGAGTTCAGACACGCAAGAGCAGATCACCATGAATGACTAAAGAAGGCTTTAAGGAGAAGGTGTCAGTGGAGCTGGACCTTGACATGAGTAGGCTTAATAGGTGGGGGCTGGGGGTGGCAAACAGGGATCATTTCGAGCTGTTTTCTGAACTTCCAAGCTATTCATATGTTAACGCTTCCTACATAGACTCACCAGAGAAAGAGCTAGATCATCTTGTCATATTCCCCATAGAGCTTGGCTGCAACAGTTTCCAAGTTGTTCAGGAAGATGTCAAATCCTGCCCTCCAGAGGGCACCTGGAGTAGGGCACAAGTGAGAGAATGTGGGAGGTAGGGATGTGTATTGTGTAATTGTGGTCACTGCAGTAAAAACTGTTACACTCAACAAAGTATACGCAGCATAGGCAAAAGTGAATTAATGTCTCCTGGGGGTGTGAGGCATAGAGTCCCACATTTATACACACACATATATACTTAGGTATAAATCACGCATACATTTCATAAAATTCACCAATTGTCCATGAGTTTTGCTTGATAAATGTATATGATCGTGTAACCACTGCTGCAATCACAATAGAAAACATTTTGCTCACCCAAAATGTTCCTTTGTGCCCCTTTAGAGTCGGTCTTCTTCCCCCACACCTGTGTAACAGCAATCACTAACCTTCGCTCCATCACGGTAGCCTTTCCTTTCCTAGGATAAATGGAACTGTACAGTATGTAGTCTCTTGTGTCTGTGTTCTTTCGCTTAACACAATGCTTTCAAGATTTATTCATGTTAAGTTGGCAGCTCTCTGAATAATGAATTGTATAGCCCAAGTACTACCGGGAAGGAAATCAGACAGGAGACAACAGCAAAGGCCCCAGCATGAGATAACAAGGATGTCTGAACCAGTTTGCTGAGGGAATGACAGGAAAGACACAGAGAGCAAAAGAAAGAAAGAGGAAGGAAGGAAGAGAGGAAGGAAGGAAGGAAGGAAGGAAGGAAGGAAGGAAGGAAGGAAGGAAGGAAGGAAGGAAGGAAGGGGAGAGAAATAGAAAGAAAGAAGCAAGCAAGCAAGAAAGAAAGAAAGAGAAAGAAAAGAAAGAAAAGAAAGAGAGACCAGACGCAGACGCAGTGGCTCATGCCTGTAATCCCAGCACTTTGGGAGGCCAAGGCAGGAGGATCACGAGGTCAAGAGATCGAGACCATCTTGGCCAACATGGTGAAACCCCATCTCTACTAAAAATACAAAAATTAGCTGGGCATGGTGGTGCACTCCTGCAGTCCCAGCTACTCTGGAGGCTGAGGCAGGAGAATTGCTCGAACCCGGGAAGTGGAGGTTGCAGTGAGCTGAGATCGTGCCACTGCACTCTGACCTGGGGACGGAGCAAGATTCTGTCTCAAAATAAATAAATAAATAAAAACAACAACAAAAAACAAAGTGGAAGGGAGGGAAAGAAAGAGAGAAGAAGAGAGGGAGGGAGAAAGAATTTAGAAAAAGAACGTTCTGGTGATGGATTGGATGGAGGAAGAGGGCGGGAAAAGAGTTAAGAATGGTTCATAGTTAGCCAGGGTTCCTTCCTGGTAGAGTGATAATTTTTTTAAAAAAGGAAATCTGGGCTTAAAGAGAAGAGGAAAAAAGTTCAATATTAACTATATTCACTTTGAAATGCTTCTATGAAGTCCAAGTGGATGTCCAAAACTGAGGGCTGAAAATGTGGTCTCGAAGCTTTAGACAGCAGGCCGGAGGGGTTGGTTGCTTTTTCAGAGTCATATGTGCAGTGCTGACAGTGAAAATGGAACTGAGAGACATGGAGAGAAGGGCACTTACGTGAGGAATGAGAGTTTCCACAGGCCGCTCCGCAGGGGCGGGAGGAAATGGGGAAATGCAAGGAAAATGAGTTTCCAGGCAGTGAAGAAAATCAACCTAGTTCTGGAAGCCTAAGGAATCTAAGTGTTGAGGAGAATGGAGAACCTATAGTGGCAATTACCAAAGAGAATGGACCCCAACACGCAGACACGGAACTGGGCAGGAAGAGAGGCAGGACAGCCTGGCCACAGCTGCTTGCTCAGTGGTGTGGGCAGGAAAAGTGAGTTGGAGCGAGAGGTACAAATTTGAGCCAGCCTTTTAGTCCTAATGGTCCAGTGGTTTAGTAGGAAAATAAGGTGAAAGAAGGATGGTGTCTATGTCACAGAAGCCAAGCCAAGAAATAAGAAACATGCCCAGGGGAGACTGAAGTATGAGAGGGCAAGAGGGAGCATTCTTGGTGGAGCAGGCAGAGCTCTCTGCTCGCACAATCACGGCCTCTGTTGGCATCACGTTTACACTCACAGAGTCTAACCTTTATCCAAACATTTGCTCTGCTTGCAAGAAAACAGAGGTGCAGAGAAGTAAAGTCACTTGCCCACAGTTAAAAAAAAAAGAAAGAAATCTGGGACAAAGTCAAAATAACTGTAACGATGTCACAATTTCTTTTAGAATTTGACAGAAGGATTCTTAATTTCACCATTAGAAAGAAAATACTCCTAATTTCACCATTAAAAAGAAAATACTCTGTAGTAAATACCTGTGCCATCTAAGACAAATTATTTGTTTCTTTAAGTACTGGTCTCCATTTTGGCAAAATGGAAAAAGCTATATTTAAACAAAGAGCATGTGAAAAGAGACAAAGTTCCCAAAGGCCCTGGGTGGGAATAAACACAGAAGACATAGCTGTTGTTCTGTTAATGATCATCCTTAGTATTTATCTGCTCCAGCCATACTGGGCTTTTCCAGCTTCTTGCACACAATGTATTCCCTCGTTTCAATTTTGCCTTCACTCCTCACCTGGCTAAATCTCTCCCATCAGCCTATCACTTCCAATATGGCTAAGTCTCTCACATCAGCTTAACTGCCACTTCCAATAGAAGCCACCCTTAATGCTGCCAGACCATGTCAAACATACTCACTGCTTCTGCTTTTTTTTTTTTTTGAAACGGAGTCTCTCTCTGTCACCCAACTGGAGTGCAGTGGCGTGATCTTGGCTCACTGCAACCTCCGCCTCCCGGGTTCAAGCTATTCTCCTGCCTCAGCCTCCCGAGTAGCTGGGACTATAGGTGCCCGTCACCACACCCAGCTATTTTTGTATTTTTAGTAGAGACAGGATTTCACCATGTTGGTCAGGATGGTCTCGATCTCTTGACCTCATGATCTGCCCACCTCAGCCTCCCAAAGTGCTGGTATTCCAGGTGTGAGCCACCACGCCTGGCCCCACTCCTTCTATTATACTGTACGTGTTACTCTGTTCATCCTGCTATAACAAAATACTTTAGACTGGTACCTTATAAACAACAGAAATTTATTTCTCACAGTTCTGGAGGCTGGAAAGTTTGAGAGCAAGGTGGTAACAGATTGGGTGTCTGGGGTAGGGGGGGTCCTCCTCATAGATGGCACCATCTAGGGGACCTCACATGGTGGAAGGGGCCAATCAACTCCCTCGGGCCTCTTTTATAAGGGCATGAATCCATTCGTGAGGACTCCATCTTCGTGACCTAAACACCCCCCCCAAGAGCCCCACCTCCTAATACCATCATCTTGGGGGTTATGATTTCAGCCTAGAAATTTTGGTGGGACACAACTAGTCAGACCATAGCATTGTTGAGTCACATTTTAAATGGAAATCAAAGTCTAAAGCTAGCCTATAAGGCAAAAATTACATGTGGATAATCAAATAATATATGAAAGACTCACACAAGTATATACACACACACATTTTTTTTTTTTTTTGAGACAGAGTTTCACTCTTGTCACCCAGGCTGGAGTGCAATGGCGCGATCTTGGCTTACCGCAACCTCTACCTCCCGGGTTCAAGTGATTCTCCTGCCTTAGCCTCCCGAGTAGCTGAGATTATAGGCATGCGCCACCACACCCAGCTAACTCTGCATTTTTAGCGGAGACAAGGTTTCTCCATGTTGGTCAGGCTGGTCTAGAACTCCCGACCTCTGGTGGTCCACCTACCTCGGCCTCCCAAAGTGCTGGGATTAAAGGCGTGAGCCATTGCGCCCAGCCAATATACACACTTTTTAATAACGTACTGTTAAAACTGACCCAGTAGTCCCAGAGACAGTTCTTTTGGATAAACATAAAAATTGACCCTTCTGCTGGTCAAGCTTGAAACTTGTATTTGTTTTATCTGAGTTCTTTCCTCAGCACAGGACCTTTAGGCCTCTCAAAAAAGTTTCAAAGAACTGACCTCACAAAAATGAATCAACGACCCCATCTCTACTAAAAATGCAAAAAATTAGCCAGGCATGGTGATGGGCTGGACTTCTCACTCATCGTGATTGCTTCATTGCCCCTCCCTAGTTCCTGTTTTCGTACAGGTTGTTACATTTCTTCCCTGCTAAATAAACCCCAGTTTTAGTCAGGCAGGGAGATGGATTTGAGACTGAACTCCCATCTCTTTGGTTGCAGCACCTGCTGAAAGCCGTCTTCCTTGGCAGTACTCACCGTCTCAGTGATTGACTTTCTGTGTGGCAAGCAACAAGGACCTCGGCTGAACCCCTGGTGTCTCAGCAACATTATCAGTATGTGCAATGCAGCGAAGTGTTCTTCCAGTATTGGAACAGCAATGCAAAAATGGAAAATAATCAGACACATGTTGAATTCAATGCAGGGGTGTCTGGGCACAATGGCTCATGCCTGTAATCCCAGCACTTTGGGAGGCCAAGGCAGGAGGATTGCTTGAGACCAGGAATTCAAAATTAGCCTGGTCAACATAGCAAGACCCCATCTCTACAAAAAAAATCGTTCAAAAATAGCTGGGCATGGTGGCACATGCCTGTAGTTCCAGTTATTCAAGGGGCTGAAGTGGTGTGTCTGGAATTGGTTCCTTCCGGTGGGTTCTTGGTCTCGTTGACTTCAAGAATGAAGCCACGGACCCTCGACGTGAGTGTTACAGTTCTTAAAGATGGTGTGTCCGGAGTTTGTTCCTTCAGGTGTTCAGATGTGTTTGGAGTTTCTTCCTTCTGGTGGGTTGGTGGTCTCACTGGCTTCAGGAGTGAAGCTGCAGACCTTTGCAGTGAGTGTTACAGCTCATAAAGGCAGTGCTGACCCCAAGAGCGAGCAGCATCAAGATTTATTGCAAAGAGCAAAAGAACAAAGTTTCCACAGCCTGGAAATGGACCCCAATGGGTTGTCGCTGTTGGTTCCACGGAGGCCAGCTTTTATTCCCTTATTTGGCCCTGCCAGATGTCCTTCGCCTGCTGATTGGTCCATTTTACAGAGCGCTGATGGGTTCGTTTTGACAGAGTGCTGATTGGTGCGTTTACAAACATTTAACTAGACACAGAGTGCTGATTGGTGCGTTTACAAACATTTAGCTAGACACAGAGTGCTGATTGGTGTGTTTACAATCTTTTAGCTAGACAGAAAAGTTCTCCAAGTCCCCACCCAACCCAGATGCCCAGCTGGGTTCACCTCTGGGTGGGAGGATTGCTTAAGACCTGGATGGAGATCAAGGCTGCAGAAAGCTGTGATCATATCACTGCCCTCCAGCCTGGGTGACAGAGACCCTATTAAAAAAAAAAAAAAAAAGGCCAGGCACGGTGGCTCACACCTGTAATCCCAGCACTTTGGGAGGCCCAGATGGGCAGATCACGAGGTCAGGAGATGGAGACCATCCTGGCTAACACGGTGAAACGCCGTCTCTACTAAACACACACACACACACACACACACAAATTAGCCGGGCATGGTGGCAGGCACCTGTAGTCCCAGCTACACGGGAGGCTGAGGCAGGAGAATGGTGTGAACCCGGGAGGCAGAGCTTCCAGTGAGCCGAGATGGCGCCACTGCACTCCAGTCTGGGCCACAGAGCGAGACTCCGTCTCAAAAAAAAAAAAAAAAACAAAAAAACCCACAACCAAACAAAGCACAGGGCCATCGAGTTACTCTACATGACTCTCCTCTCCCTTGGCACAGTGTCCTGAAATTTACTCCAGACCATTCCATTCTAGTTAACATCTCCCACCTGACCCCAAACAGCAACCAGACATAGGAGGCAAGGTGGTCTGAAAATTTTGTCAGCATGGGTGTTTCCCACGGAGGGACACTAACAGATTTGAAAAGCCTAGGTCATTTTGAGTTAGGAGGAAAGTGTTTTCTATTTAACAAATTATGTTGGAATAAATAGTTATTTGGAAAAAAAGTACTAAGTTGAATTCTTACCTCACGCCATAAAATCTGTTTAAAAATAAACATTTCAGGCAGGGTGTCGTGGCTCACAGCTGTAATCCCAGTACTTTGGGAGGCCAAGGTGGTAGGATTGCTTGAGCACAGGAACTTGAGACCAGGCTGGAAAACACAGTAAAACCTCATCTCTACTAAAAATTGAAAAAACGAGCCGGACGTGGTGGCACGCACCTGTTGTCCCAGCTACTCAGGAGGCTGAGGTGGGAGGATGACTTGAGTCCAGGAAGTTGAGGCTGCAATGAGCCATGATCACGTCACTGCACTCCAGCCTGGGAGACAGAATCCTGTCTCAAATAAATAAATAAATAATAAACAGATTTCAGTTGAGTAAAAAATGTAGGCCAGGCACAGAGGCTCATGCCTGTAATCCCAGTATTTTGGGAGGCTGAGGCAGGCGGATTACTTGAGGCCAGGAGTTCCAGACCACCCTGGCCAACATGGCGAAACTCTGCCTCTACTAAAGGTGCAAAAATTAGCCGGGTGTGATGGCAGGTGCCTGTAATCCCAGCTACTTGAGAGGCTGAGGCAGGATAATTGCTTGAACCTGGGAGATCGAGGCTGCAGTGAGCTGAGATTGTGCCACTGCACTTCAACCTGGGCGACAGAGCAAAACCCTGTCTCGGAAAGAAAAAAAAAAAAAGTGAAGGTTTAAAAGGTTAAAACGAAAATGCAAATGTAATATATTTGAAGAAACATGGGAAAAAGTGTTATGGTTTCCACAAAGAGAATGAAATTATACAAAAAGTATGATTGAAAACTCAGAAGCTGTAAAAGAAAAGGTTGCTATCCTTGCTACCTACCTACAATGAAGTAGGTAATTTGTCACGTCTCCTGTACCATGGCTTTCCACCTTCCCTCCCATTTCTTTTATCTCATGTAGTCTCTCACTAATTTGTGAAAAGTGTTTGCTTCTCAGGAATTCTGAGGGCACAAGAGGTCAAAAATGAGGAGCACCTTCGGGACCTAAGGCCACACAGATCTCAAGCCAACCGCTGATCTTGTACAGAATCTAACAGAACAGATCAGACCACTGTTCAAAGGAATTGTTTAGCATACGGAGTAGCCACTGTTTCATAGATAGCATATACTCCGGTGAAATCTGTCCAGCGGAAATCTGGTAACTGTGCACAGAGACTTCTCTTCCTCAGCTAGTTCTCCTGTACCTCCTCTCCATCATCCTAATCTCTAGCTTTGCATCATCTGCTGCTATATATTTATGCATTTTCTTTCTCATTTCCATTTCATACATTTAAAAAATCATGGCTTTGGATTTCTAACCTCTGTTTCCCACCCCAGTGATTTTTTTTTTTTTTTTTTGGACGGAGTTTCACTCCTGTTGCCCAGGCTGGAGTGCAGTGGCACGATCTCGGCTCACTGCAACCTCTGCATCCCAGGTTCAAGCGATTCTCCTGCCTCAGCCTCCTGAGTAGCTGGGATTTACGGCACCTGCCACCACTCTGGCTATTTTTTTTTTTTTTTGGTATTTTTAGTAGAGACAGGGTTTCACCATGTTGACCAGGCTAGTCTCGAACTCCTGACCTCAGGTGATCCATCCACCTCGGCCTCCCAAAGTGCTGGTATTACAGGCGTGAGCCACTTCTCCTGGCCAAAAACTCTTAAGTGGTTAAAAAACAGCCCATGAAGAACACTAAAAAACTGACATTACTAAATAATGATTAAAACAAAAGTAAAATACCCAAAGTACTCAGGTCAACTACTCAAAACATTACAACTTTTCATCCAAACCCAAATAGCTCATGATGGGTAATTTCTAAAATATATTTAGCCTTTACTTGGCACTTCAGGCTCTAGAAAGATCACAAAGTCAGAGAAATCCAACTGAGAACGCAAACATCCATGTCTAAGGGGAGACCTACGTATGGGGTTCATGAGCATTACCAGGGCAGAGGGGAGGTTGGAGGTGAAGGCTTTCCAGGTGGCTGAGGTTAAGCGGGGCACGCTCCCTGGGAGAACTGGCCACAGCTAGCAGAGAGTGGAAGAGCAGAGACCTCAGGGGAATGGAGGGACCAGCGGGCATGGGGCCTGGTGAAGCCCTTTCCTCTTTATTCTGGAGGCTGGAGCAGCTTTCTGATGAGCAGCTGCACATTCACATTTGATTCCAGCTGTCACAGAACACTGTTATCATTGCTCCCTGACTCCTGAGGCAAAATACCAGCATCTTTTTTATATGAAGCACAAGTGTGTGCATGCAAACGCACACACGTGCACACGCACGTGTGCACACACAAACACACCCCAGAAAGATACAAGGTGCCAGTCTGTTAGCATTTCTCAAAAATTCCATTCCAATCCTGGTGCAAAATATTCAGATTATAAGCAGGGATTGAACACTTCACAATGACATTCCCATTTTCCCCCGTAGGGTTGCACTAATTTACAGTAAATCATTGAATAATGATTAATAATAATACAGCTTAAAATGCTGCAATGATAATCTATTTAAGAAATAAGTGTGGCCAGGAACGGCGGCTTACGCCTGTAATCCCAGCACTTTGGGAGGCCGAGGCGGGTGGATCACGAGAGCAGGAGATCGAGACCATCCTGGTGAACACTGTGAAACCTCGTCTCTACTAAAAATACAAAAAAGCCAGGTGTGGTGGCGGGCACCTGTAGTCCCAGCTACTTGGGAGGCTGAGGAAGGAGAACCCGGGGGGCAGAGCTTGCAGTGAGCGGAGATCATGCCACTGCACTCCAGCCTGGGTGATGGAGCGAGACTCTGTCTCAAAAAAAAGAAATAAGTATGACCTTCTATTTAAATTAAAATCACCCAATAATAAATATCCAAGTGAAATAATATACCCAATTAAATAATATGAATACAACTTAATTTATATTCCTGATTTTATTGTATGAATTTCCCAATTACACTGTATAGGGGCCACTAAACTCTGCTCTGTGCTGAGTAGCGAGAATGGGGGGTTTCTAGAGTGGGCACTAGACTTAGGGGAGTTTGGGTCTCCAATCTCACAACTTTCACCACATGGGCACTGACCGTATCCTCTGCTAAATGCCATGGAAATAGCCCAGTGCATGGCATGTGAGCCTCTCGAGTCGCATCTGCTTGGATTTTGCCTTAGTTTTAGTCTTCAGGACCAAATTCTGTCTGTTAGTCCCATGGAGAAGAAGATTTTAAATTTCTTTTACTAATAAAATTAGTTAACATTTTTAAGGGCAGTTAGGAATGTCCAGCCTTGAATAGAGCACTGCACATGTGCTGACTCACTGAATCCCTACACTAGTCTGAGAGATACAGAGCTTGTTTTGCCATCTCCACTTCACACATGAGGAAACCTAGGCTTAGAAAGAGTGAGGAACGTGTCCAATGCGCCATAGTGGGAAGATGGTAGAATGAGGATTAAAACCCGGATTTGTCAAACACCAAAGTCCCTTCTCTTAAAGATTACTTTATACTTACTTGATCACACTGAATAGTCCCATCTAAGCATTTGCTAACTTACTAGGGGTGCCAAGAGCCAGAGGAGGGATCCGTGTTTGAAAAAGTGTCCCAATTAATAATAATAGCAACTCAAATATGTACGGTGAATTTTGGTTTACAATGGGCGATCGTGTCTGTTATCCCACTAAATTGTTTCCGTTAGCTCTACTGTAGATGGCCTCTCTAGTTTTTTTTTTTTTAGACGGAGTCTCGCTCTGTCGCCCAGGCTGGAGTGCAGTGGTGCCATCTCAGCTCACTGCAAGCTCCGCCTCCCGGGTTTACACCATTCTCCTGCCTCAGCCTCCCAAGTAGCTGAGACTACAGGCGCCCGCCACCTCGCCCGGCTAGTTTTTTGTATTTTTTAGTAGACACGGGGTTTCACAGTGTTAGCCAGGATGGTCTCGATCTCCTGACCTCGTGATCCGCCCGTCTCGGCCTCCCAAAGTGCTGGGATTACAGGCTTGAGCCACCGCGCCTGGCCGCCTCTCTAGTTTATAAAGAGGAACTGGAGGCTCAGAGCGAGAGGCAAGTTGCCCAGACAGTCACTGGGAGAGCTGGCCTCAAAGCCAAGTCTCCCCACTGCAGAGGGAGTTCTCCATCCTTCACCCAATGTCATGATGGTGCCCTTCCTCCAGGGCCTCCTTCCCATTCCTCTGAGGAGAAAGAGGGCTAAGAAGCTCCACATAAACACCAGGATTCTGCACACCACCCAGCTTCTCCCTTTTCTCTCCCAAAGTTAATCTAACTTGTAGGGAGAACAGGCAAACACCTTTCTTCATGGGGTGATATCAGAGGCACAAGGGAGGCCACACTGATGTCCGGACTATTTCTCCCTATGACTAAAGCCTGAAGTCAGCCACTTACAGCATCATCCCTTTCATTCTGAAGGTTTGATTCTGCTTGAAATAAAATATCCCTGAGAAGAGGGTTGCTTTAAAGTGTTTTCAGGAAAGGGCTGTGGAGTGGGGTGAAATGTTGCTGAGGCAGGAGTCTGACGTGGGGGTTCAGTTCAGCCCTGGCTTGCCGACAGCTGTGTGTGTCTGGGGGCAGCACCCAACAGCTCGGGGTCTCAGTTCAATTATCTATGAATTCAGAGGCAGTAAACCAGAGATTGGAGATTCCTTCTGGCTTAACGTGCTAGATTTTTGCAAAGCTTCATTGTATGTTCTTTGTGGATGTTTAGACATTTCAACTGTTCTGAATTATGACATTAGAATCAACAGTGGAAAAACACAGACTTCTGTTTGATGACTTACTTCAGAGAGTCTTTAGAGTCTACTGGTTAAAAATAATTTACTTGGCTCCAAAAGGATGGCTGTGAAACATTTTGGCAGGACTTTATATGTAAGGACTTGACTGTGGTTAGCCCATTTTAAACGGTATTTGTTAAGTTGCTGAAAACAAAATCTTTCCTGAATACTCTTCTAAAAAAAGATGATGCTATGTCAGCTGGATTCTAAATGTTGTCATACTCCTACAAGGTCTTTCAAAGACCATAACCTTCTCCAGTCCCTCCCAGACCCTACTCTCATTCAGTCAGCAAACCCTATGTTCTTTCCATATTTCCTTCGTTCCCTCTCTCTCTGCCTCCCTGCCTTCCTCCCTCCCTCCTTCCCTTCCTTCCTTCCTTCCTTCCTTCCTTCCTTCCTTCCTTCCTTCCTTCCTTCATTCCTTCCTTCTTTCCTTCCTTCCACCTTCCCTCCCACCCTCCCCTTTCCTTTCCTTTCCTTCTCTCTATCTCTGTCTCTCTCTCTCCATCTCTGTCTCTATCTTTCTCTCTCCCTCCATCTATGTTTCTATTCCATTCACTTTCACTGTCTTTTCTAGTCTTTGGAAGAATGCCCAGGGCTCAGTGTCTTATCAACTTCCAGTAAACATAAGAGTTTTATTGTGTCATTGGGGGTAATCTAGCCAGTTGATAAAACTGCTGAAAGCATTAAACCTGCAAAATGTCATTCCTGGGATTATGCTAAACCTGGCAATCAGTTAATAAAAATCACTACACTGCAAAAAGTCTACTCAGCCCTCCTAAATTCAAGTTGCATCCTCAGTTGTCCACCTACCCTGCTGCATCTCCCACTCCTCCTGGCTGCTGCTTCGGGGCAGAGCTCAGAACTTTGCACCTCCCCCCATAGCAGTCATGACAGATTGAATAAGAGAGAAATAGAAACACCAGGCATTTAGCTCACAAACAGATCAGAAAGGGAGAGGAAGAGAAGACAAACAGATTCAACTCCTGTGACACCGACTGTCTAATTTTTTAAATAGGCTTCTTGATTTCCATAGTGCTTGCCCTGATTTCATTTAATTAGATGAAAAAGAGGTGATATGTACCTGTATATTTTTCTATGGAAAGGGAGAAGAAAGACAATGAACATGATGGCAGCTTCATGTTTTGAGTGCATCTTATGTGCCAGACTCGATGCTAAAGGCATGCAGGACCCTTACCATCCTCCCATTTGCAGAGAGCAAACCCAGGCTCCAGGAATGGAGGACCAGCTCCTTCCTGGCTAAGCCTCTTCTCTCCCATTGTGCTTGAAAAAGGCAATTTCCTTGAATTAGGAATCAATTTATACAGAAATAATTCTCAAAGGGAAAGGCAGGACATATGAGCACTTGTATGGATTTTTTTTAAAGAGGAGTAAAAGAAACAGAAATGTGATGTGTAAGATATTCTTTTTTTTTTTTTTTTTTTTTTGAGATGGAGTCTTGTTCTGTCACCCAGGCTGGAGTGCAGTGGCGTGATCTCGACTCACTGCAACCTCTGCCTCCTAGGTTCAAGTGATTCCCCTGCTTCAGCCTCCCAAGTAGCTGGGACTACAGGGGCCCGCCACCACACCTGGCTAATTTTTTGTATTTTCAGTAGAGATGAGGTTTCACCGTTATTAACCAGGATGGTCTCGATCTCCTGACCTCGTGATCCGCCCACCTTGGCCTCCCAAAGTGCTAGGATTACAAGCATGAACCACCGCTCCCGGCCCCCCACTTTTTTTTTTTTTTTTTTGAGATGGAGTCTCACTCTGTCACCCAGGTTGGAGGGCAGTGGCGCGATCTCCGCTCACTGCAACCTCCACCTCCTGGGTTCAAGCAGTTCTCCTGCTTCAGCCTCCTTAGTAGCTGGGACTGCAGGCAGGCACCACCACTCCTGGCTAATTTTTGAATATTTTATAGTAGAGATGGGGTTTCACCATATTGGCCAGACTGGTCTCAAACTCCTGACCTCATGATCCACCTGCCTCAGCCTCCCAAAATGCTGGGATTACAGGCATGAGCCACTGTGTCCGGAGGATAATCTTCTTTTAAAAGAAAACTTTCCCCATTTATATGTAAAATACATTCTCCCACATCTCATCCTTAACTCTCCCATTTCCACCTCTCCGGCAGCCTTTTTACTAAAAGTCAGTACAAGTTCTTTGGGGACAAACATCGTGAGAGGGAGATGGTAGATGAGGAAGGAGAAGTTCACACTGCCCTGAGCCACAGTCGGTGACAGAGACCTCTGCCTCCACCTTGTTTCACGTGAGGACATGTGGGAAGGCATCTGGGACATGAGTGATAAGGCAATGCCAGTTGTCCCAGGAAACAAAACCCCTGAGGACTCTAACAGGCAGCCCTCCCGTGTGGCCAGCTGTGGGCTCTGGCTCTGCTGCTAAACTTGCCAGCCTGAGATTTTACCAGTAAACTTTTCTGCTTAACGATACAGCTCCCCTACTAAGCAAATTAGCGGCTCCAAGTTACAGAGGAGAAATGTGGCCCAGATTTTGATGCCAACATGAAACAGCCTCCTCTTCTGCTCCCCTCCTCCTCCTCTTCTTTTCTCTGGGCTCTGCTGAGTCACTTTCAAATATTTTTTCTAGGTTTTTTAATGTTTTCTCCCCTTCTCCACTTTTTAAAAATACTACATTTTAAAGCAACAGCATCGTGTTGTTTAAGGAGAATGATAAAAACAGAGGAAACAAATTCATAGTTTCTTTTTTCTATGAGTGCTTGACTTGAATTCACCTTTCGTGACAGGTTCTGCCCCATGGGCCTCCCCTGTCTCCACACACTGCCTTCAAGCCTCCCCCAATCCCACATGCAGGGACGGACAGGTAGCACTTCTGAGAGCTTGAAGATCAGGTGCGCAGAACGCACTGGATGAGGAGCCAGAGACTTGGCCTGGCTTTGCCCGTCACGGCCTGTTTGACCTCGAGTGATTCACTTAACTCCTGGAATCCCCAGGCCCCTCAGCTATAAAACAGAGGGCTTAGCTGAGATGGCCCTCCGAGTCCTTCTGCCAACACTAAAATTCTCCTCTCCTGGGGTCTCTGGTTCGAGACTGGTGAGTAAAGGCAAACCCAGCATGTTCTAGCAGAGGCTGAGAGGTTTCATTCTTTCTTTCTGACTGCTCTGTTCAACTACTCTCTTCCCTTCCAGGTGTGGCAACACACAGCGCTTCTTCTTCTTCTTTTTTTTTTTTTTTTTTGAGACAAAGTCTCGCTCTGTCGCCCAGGCTGGAGTGCAGTGGCACGATCTCGGCTCACTGCAAGCTCCGCCTCGTGGGTTCACACCATTCTCCTGCCTCAGCCTCCTGAGTAGCTGGGACTACAGGTGCCCGCCACCAGGGCCCGGCTAATTTTTTTTATTTTTAGTAGAGACAGGGTTTCACTGTGTTAGCCAGGATGGTCTCGATCTCCCGACCTCGTGATCTGTCCACCTCGGCCTCCCAAAGTGCTGGGATTACAGGCGTGAGCCACTGCGCCCAGCCTCAAAAAGATTTTTTAAATTAATACTTTAATTTGAAATAATTTTAGACTCAGAAAAGTTGCAAAATGGTCGAGTTCCATATATTCTTGACTTAGTGTTTCCAAATGATAAGCTACCTGTTCATGGTCAGACGCAGTGGCGCATACATATAAATCCCATCTTTTTGGGACGCTGAGGTAGGAGGATAACTTGAGGCCAGGCCACATAGTAAGATCCCATCTCAGCCTGGTGCTGTGGTTCACACCTGTAGTCCCAGCACTTTGGGAGGCTGAGGCAGACAGATCACAAGGTCAAGAGATCAAGACCCTCCTGGCCAACATGGTGAAACCCTGTCTCTACTAAAAATACAAAAATTAGCTGGGGATGGTGGTGGGCACCTGTAGTTTCAGCTACTCGGGAGGCTGAGGCAGGAGAATCACTTGAACCTGGGAGGTAGAGGTTACAGTGAACGGAGATCGTGCCACTGCACTCCAGCCTGGCAACAGAGTGAGACTCCATCTCAAAAAAAAAAAAGGCTGGGCGCAGTGGCTCATGGCCTGTAATCCCAGCACTTTGGGAGGCTGAGGCAGGCGGATCACGAGGTCAGCAGATGGAGACCATCCTAGCTAATACACTGAAATCCCATCTCTACTAAAAGTACACAAAAAAAACTAAATGGGCATGGTGGCACATGCCTATAATCCCAGCTACTTGGGAGGCTGAGGCAGGGGAATTGCTTGAACCTGGGAGGTAGAGGTTGCCGTGAGCCGAGATCGTGCCACTGTGCCACTGCACTCTAGCCTGGGCGACAGGGCGAGACTGCATCTCAGAAAAAAAAAAAAAAAGATCCCATCTCTACAAATAAAAAATAAAAAATTACCTGGCATGGTGGCACACATTTTAGTCCCAGCCACTTGGGGGGCTGAGGCAGGAGGATTGCTTCAGCCCTGGAGTTCCAGTGGTTACAGTGAGCCCGATGGCACCACTGCATTCCAGCCTGGGTGACAGAGCAAGACCCTATTTCCATAAGGAACAGAAAAAGCTACCTGGCCTCTTATGCCCTAGGCAAATTACTCACCTGGAGAAAATGGAATCTACCACTTCCACAAGATTCTGTTGGTCAAGTCAAGCCCAAATTCTAGCCTAGATTTGAGGTGTGGTGAAATAGAGGGGGCTCTTTACGGAAGACACCGCAAAGACTTTGCAAACAAATGACAGTGCAGTATGGAAGTAGTTTTTGCAGCCAGCTTTGCAAACAATGCACCACAGCATCTGCCAAGCGGCAGAATGTTTCACAAGTTAGCTTCTGGTGCTAGGAGCCATAGGACTCATTTGTATCTCAACATGTCCTCTGGTTTTGAACCTTCATGTTATGCCACCAATTGAGATACATGGTAGGTGGTAATAATTGTCCTGGAATATATTCTAACACCAGAATGGCCAAGAAAAACTTCATTATCCATGAAGGTGATCACAAATCACGTACATACATCCTACCTAACCCAAAAAAGATGCATTTCTTATTCAAGTTCCCTTCGGCTAGACCCCAAAAATGCTTGGCCACTCTCATGCCACCTAAACCGAGGGGATGTGTGACAGAGAGAATTCCAAGTGGATTGTAGCTAAAATGCCTAACTTTTACACAGTTTATTTTCGATGTGAACATAGACCGTGGCCTCATCTAGTGCCTTGGGAGTGTCCCGGGCATGTGAGGGGTGCTAAAGTTTAAGCTGTGTTAGCTTCACAGTAAATCCACCTCTGCCTGGAATGGAAATTCATCAGAACGCCTCAAGGTGAGAATGAAGTTTGGGTTCTTCTATGTCCGTGTACACAGAAAACAGAAGCGTCTGCAAGAAAACATAACTATGCCTGGGTATTCCAGACGCCTACAGAGAGAAAAGATTTTGTGAGGCATAAAGTACCTTTCTAAACTTCCTCTGGTGGGGGCATATTTGCTTATTGAAGGGCAAATATCCTTACAGGGATGTGAACGGAACCAAAGCTAACATGAATTCTTCCAAGTTACTGAACCCAGGACAAATTGAATCCAAATATACAAATTTTTGTAGCGCCAGGAACCATGGCAAGGGTTGATTTTCTTTCCCTTTCAAAAAAGTATGTTTTGCTTTCTTTCCCATAATGTTTTCATTAACTGTGTTTTTGAATTTTTAAAAGCTCTGGAAATATAGCATGCATGATTTTCAGTAAAAAAAATTGTTATTTATTTGAGTTATGCAAAAAGTGTCTTATTTTCTTACAACTAAACCTAAATCTATCTCAAGCTCTCATAGCTGCAAGTACACAAAAACATCCATAAAAGTATAGTTAAATTCAGTGATTTTGCAGTAATTTTTGGTTTCAACTCAATTGAATTCAAAACTTTTTCTCTCCCCGCTCCTTGGTTAGTTCTGAGCTCTCTGTTCTCTCTGTTGGGCTTACACTTTATGGGGTTTCCAGATAGGACGTTGGGCAAAGCATTCCTGTGCTTTCAGCCTCCAAACTGGGTGGTTGAGGTCCCACCAATTCTCAACTCCCCATGCAAGTCCCACTCTCGGGCACTCAGTTGGGCAGCACGCAGGAGTGCACAGACTCCTTTCTCCTTTACTTGTTAGTTATTATTATTATTATTTGAAACAGGGTATCCTTCTGTGTCCCACACTAGAGTGCAGTGGCACGATCATAGCTCAGTGCGGCCTCAAACTTGTGGGCTCAAGTGATCTTCCTGCCTCAACTTCCTGAATTGCTGGGACTACAGGCACGTGCCACCACACCTAGATAATTTTTCAAAAAAATTCTGTAGAGACAGGGTCTTGCTATGCTGCCAAGGCTGGTCTCAAACTCCTGGCCTCAAGTGATCCTCCCACTTCATCTTCTCTAAGTGCTAGGATTATAGCTGTGAGCCACCACCCCTGGCTATCTCTGGGACTTTCAAAAATGAGTGATCCATCAGCAGAATATGGGGTCAGTCTGATGTGCCTGAGAATGACACCAGCGTGCTACAAACAATGTGTTAATGTGGAAATAGAGTTTATTTAATTAGACATAATACCGAACTACAAAAATTTTAAAGCATTTTCACTACTTAATCATGACTTCTTTTTATCCCCTTTTAATTATTTTTGGGAGATATTTAAAATCCATTGCAATATTAAACCATTACATCTTGCAAACGCCTAAATGCATAGTCATTAAACCCCAGGGGCCTGTAAGCAAAGCTATGTATTTTCTAAAAGTATGAAACCAGAACAATAAAATCCTCTTGATTTTTGAGCAGAATCACCATTACATGAAGTCAAGTCATTAACTAACTCAAATCAAAGAACCCTTTAAAGGCTTTTCCGAGAACAGCGACACAGATGGAGTGCATGTTTCATTTGTCTTCTGTGATATTCAGCCTCTCCACTCTTCCTGCCTGCTCTGCCGCCTCGCCTTTCACCTGTTTGCATCCTGCCCTCCAGGCTTCCCCAGGCGCTTGCAGTCTCCAGTGCTCTCTCCATCATCTCCGCCCTTATGGCCACTCGGCTTGCCAGGCTCAATCCTCTGATTCTCCTTGGCCCTCTCACCCCAACCTACGCCTCCTCTGAATCTTATTTATTTATTTATTTTTTGAGACAAAGTTTTGCTCTTGTTGCCCAGGCTGGCGCAAACTCGGCTCACTGCAACCTCTGCCTCCTGGATTCAAGCGATTCTCCTACCTCAGCCTCCCAAGTAGCTGAGATTACAGGCACTCGCTACCACACCCGGCTAATTTTTGTATTTTTAGTACAGATGGGGTTTCACCATGTTGGCCAGACTGGTCTCAAACTCCTGACCTCAGATGATCCATCTGCCTCAGCCTCCCAAAGTGCTGGGATTACAGGCGTGAGCCACCGTGCCTGGCTGCCTCCTCTGAATCTTGTGCTGTTCCCCATCCCCAGCAGAGCGTCTGCCTTCTTTGGTCTGTGCTCATCACAACTTGGACATGCTTCTGTTACAGCATGTATTTAATATAACCCTACACTAAAATACTTCACTTAGATTTAGAGTAGGAAATCATTGAGAACACGGTCTTGGTCTTCATTTTCCTTTATTACCCCAGTAGCTTTCTTGTTTTGCATAGGACCTCATGCCTGGCCTCGTGCACAACAAGGGCTTTATAAATGCTTGTTGAGTGAATAGACGGAATGATGTGTCATAAACACACTGGGTTTGCTTCTGATTACTTTGAGCCAGCTGGACATTTCCAGTTGAGCCAATCCTTTTTATTTCCTGTTTCCTACTCCTCACCTGCTTATTCTAGGTCATTTTTATTGCCTCATTTATTCATGAAAGTTATTATATTTGGCCGCACTGCTGACTTGAATTTTCCATCATGATTGTAAACTAAATTGTTCATAGGGAAGGTAGATGATAGGTGTATGGGGATTCCTTATACTTTGTATAAAATCAACCTATTTAAAGCATTATTATTACATACAGTTATAATATTAGTAAAAATCAAAGAAAAGTTTAAAACTTCATCCACATGCTGAACACCCAAACAAATCAATTTCTATTCTTCCCTGTTTTCTTTCAGTCCTTGCCTGTATACATATATAATTTTACATTTATATAATATATACATTTACATGGATGCTTTTAAGCATAGAAGCATCTTAACTCCCTTTCTTTCAGCTAAAATGCAATCACTTAAAAGTCCAGAAACCACCCAGATGCTGATGTCCATGGTAATGAAGATGATGATGATGATAACTATTACTTACAGAGTTCCCCCTCCATGTCCCCTAGAACAAACTGAGGCTCAGCAAGGCTGAAAACTTGCCTAGAGTCTCAAAACTAGTAGGAAAATAAGAGTAATATTAATAGTAATCACAACATTAATACTTACCTATTTCTTTACTATATGCCAGGATCTATGCTGAGCAGTTGACCTGCTTTGTCTCATTTAAACCTCAAAGCATCTCCCAGAGGAGAGAGGATAAGTAATTGGCCCAAGATTGTGCTGCTTGGCAGAGCTAAGACTGACAAGCCAAATTTTTTGTTTTTAAGTTTTATTTTGTTTTTAATTGACAAATCATAATTGTACATATTTATGATGTGATGCTTTGATACATGTATATATTGTGTAATGATCAAATCAGGGCAATTGGCACATCCATCACCTGAAACATTTATCATCTCGTTGTGATGAGGTTTTTTTTTTTTTTTTTTTTTTTTTAGATGGAGTCTCCCGCTGTCGCTCAGGCTGGAGTGCAGTGGCTCGATCTCTGTTCACTGCAACCTCCACCTCCCAGGTTAAACAATTCTCCTGCCTCAGCCTCTCAGCCTCCTGAGTAGCTGGGATTACAGGTGCACGCCACCACTCCTGGCTATTTTTTTTTCTTTTTCTTTTCTTTTTTTTTTTTTTTTTGTATTTTTAGTGGAGATGGGGTTTCAGAATATTGGTCAGGCTGCTCTTGAACTCCTGACCTCATGATCCACCTGCCTCAGCCTCCCAAAGTGCTGGGATTACAGGTGTGAGCCACCATGCCCAGCTATGATGAGGATATTAAAGACTCTCTTTTCTAGCTATTTTGAAATATACAATACATCATGTTAATTATAGTGACCCTACTGTGCAATAAGCACCAGAACTTATTTCTCCTGCCCAACTGTAAATTTGAATGTGTTCAACAATCTCTCCCCATTCTTCCTAACTACCTTCTCCAGCCTCTGGTAACCACTATTCTACTCTCTACTTCTATGAAATCAGCTTTTTTAGAGTCCATATATAAGTCAGATCATGTGGTATTTGTCTTTCTGTGCTTGGTTTATTTCACTTAACAATGGTCCTCTAGGTTCGTCCATGTTGTCACAAATAACACATTTTCATTCTTTTCTTATGGCTAGATAGTATTCCCTTGTATGTATACACCACACTCTTTTTGTCCATTCATTTATTAAAAGATACCTAAGTCAATTCCAAATCTTGGCTATTGTGAATTGTACTGCAATATACTTGGGGGTGCAGATAATCTCTTTAACGTACTGATTTCGTTTCCTTTGGATATATATCCAGAAGTGGGATTGCTGGATCATATGGTAGTTCTATTTTTAATGTTTTGAGGAACCTCCATACTGTTTTCCTTAATGGTTGTACTAATCAATAGTATATGAGTTCCCCTTTCTCCATATTCTCTCTAGAAATTGTTACTTTTTATCTTTTTGATAATAGTCATTCCAATTGGAGTGAGGTAACATCTTATTGCAGTTTTTCTTTCTTTCTTTTTTTTTTTGAGACAGAGTCTTCCTCTGGATTCAAGTGATTCTCCTGTCTCAGCCTCCCGAGTAGCTGGGATTACAAACACCCATCACCACGCCCAGCTAATATATTGTATTTTTTAGTAGAGAAAGGGTTTCACCATGTTGGCCAGGCTGGTCTCGAACTCCTGACCTCAGGTGATCCACCTGCCTTGGCCTCCTATTGGGGAAACCCACCCCCGATATTCAACGTGGGTCCTTTTCTATTTTCCCTAAGGGTCGGCTGGTCTGAGAAATAAAGGGGAAGAGTACAAAAGAGATAAATTTTAAAACTGGGTGTCCGGGGAAGACATCACATGTTGGCAGGTTCCGTGATGCCCCCTGAACCGTAAAACCAGCAAGTTTTTATTAGCGATTTTCAAAGGGGAAGGAGTGCACAAATAGGGTGTGGGTCACAGAGATCATATGCTTTAAGGGCGACAAAAGATCACAAGGCAGGAGGTCAGGGCGAGATCACAAGGTCTGGGCAAAACTAGAATCACTAATGAACTTCCATGTCCAGCAGTGCACTCATTGTCATTGAAACAAGGTTCAAGAGCAGAGAACCGGTCTGACTATAATTTGCCAGGCTGGAATTTCCTAATCCTAGCAAGCCAGGAGTTGCTGCAGGAGATTAGGGCGTGTTTCATCCCTATCTACATCTGCATAAGGCAGACGCTCCTAGGGCAGCCATTTTAGAGGCCCTGCCCTGAGAATGCATTCTTTTCCTAGGGCTGTTAATTATTAATATTCCTTACTGGGGAAAGAATTCAGCGATATCTATCTTACCCGTTTTTGGTAATAAGATAAATATGGCTCTGTTCTGCCCGGCCAACAAACAGTCAGACTTTAAAGTTATCTCCCTTGTTCCCTGAAAATTGCTGTTATCATGTTCTTAAGGTGACAGATTTCATATTCAAATACACATGCTCTACAAACAATTTGTGCAGTTAACACAATCATCACAGGGTCCTGAGGCGACATTCATCCTCAGCTTATGAAGATGACAGGATAAAGAGATTAAAGATAGATGTAAGAAATTATACAAGTATTAATTTAGGGAACTAATAAATGTCCATTAAATCTTAACAATTTATGTTCTTCTGCAATGGCTTCAGCCGGTCCCTCCATTTGGGGTCCCTGACTTCCCGCAACAGCCTCCCAAATTGCTGAGATCACAGGCATGAGCCACCACACCCAGCCTGATTGGTGACTTTTCTACATGGATACTTATATCTTTCTTCAGGTTTGAAAAGTTTTTTGTGGTTGTTGTTGTTGTTGTTTGTTTTTTACAGAGTCTTGCTCTGTCACCAGGCTGGAGTGCAATGGCATGAACTCGGCTCACTGCAACCTCCACCTCCTGGGTTCAAGTGATTCTCCTGCCTCAGCCTCCCGAGTAGGTAGGACTACAGGCACGTGCCACCATGCCCAGCTAATTTTTATATTTTTAGTAGAGACAGGGTTTCACCATGTTGGTCAGGATGGTCTCAATCTCTTGACCTCATGATCCACCCATCTCAGCCTCCCAAAGTGCTGGGATTACAGGTGTGATCCACCATGCCCAGACTTTTATTTATTTATTTACTTTTGAGACAGAGTCTCACTCTGTCACCCAGGCTGGAGTGCAGTGGTGCAATCTCGGCTCACTGCAAGCTCTGCCTCCTGGGTTCATGCTTCTCCTGCCTCACCCTCCCAAGTAGCTGGGACTATAGGCACCCACCACCACGCCCGGCTAATTTTTTTGTATTTTTAGTAGAGACGTGGTTTCACCATGTTAGCCAGGATGGTCTCGATCTCCTAACCTCGTGATCCACCCGCCTCAGCCTCCCAAAGTGCTAGGATTACAGGCGTGAGCCACTGTGCCTGGCCCCCCCCCTTTTTTTTTAAATTATTTCTTTGAATAAGCTTCCTACCCTTTTGTCTTTTTCTCCTTCTTCTTGAACTCCAATAACCCGAATACTTGCTTTTTTGATGCAATTCCACAGATTATATAAGCTTGATTTTTTCATTTCTTTTTCTTCTTTCTCTTATGACTGTATATTTTTAAATGGCCTGTCTTCAAGCTCATTGGTTCTTTCTTTTACTTTATCACTTCTCTGTTTCTACTTTATCTTTTATTGCTCTCTGTTGGCTTTTTTCCTTTCATTCATTTGTAGTTTTCCAGCTCCAGAGTTTCTATTTTTTTATTATTTCAATTTATCTGTTAAATGTATCTGACAAAATTCTGAATTGTTTTTCTGTGTTTTCTTGAAGTTAATGGGTTCCTTACCATGACTATTTTGAATTTCTTGTCTGTCAGATTAAACATCTCTATCTCTTTACATTCTGTCACTGCTGCCTTGTTTTGTCCATTAGGTAAGGTCATAATTCTCTGACTGTTCTTGATAATTGTAGATGTACGTTGATGTCTGTGCATTCAAGAGTTAGGTATTTATTCAGGTCTTTGCAGTCTAGCTTTATTTGTGCCTATCCTTTAGAGAGCCTGTCTAGAAACGTAAGTGGATTGACTGTTGTCAGAGCCTGTGACTCCTGCAGCCATTTAAGCACTAGAGGGAGCCATAAGCCCAGGCTTACTGTAAGTCTCACAAAGACTCCAAGGTTGGTTGTTGCAGTGTCCCAGCTTGGATGGACCTGGGGAAGACTTAAGGAGGGTAACCAGTCTGTGTGGGAAGGCTGGCCAGGGACCAAGTACAGAAGCCTGTCCCATTGACCCAGACAGGAGAAACTTCCTGGCAGATCCCTGGATCGCTGGGACCATTCGCTGACTGCCATGACAGGGGCTGGAGTTGAGAATGGGCCCCCTCAGAGTTTGCTGTTGGACAGTGGTGGGCAAGCCTGCCCCAGTGGCACAGATATGTATGCTACCAACATTTTCCGCATGCACAGGGGCGTTCCCAGTGAGAGGGGCTATAGCCAAGACTGGGCTCCCTCAGAATCCACTGTGAGAAAGAAGCTGGAAAACATTCCCCAGTGGCTCAGACATATGTGGACAAAGTCCAACTCTTAACCAAGGATTTTAAACTGAATTTGGAATTCCTCCTACTCTAGGGCTCAACTCTTTTTAACTTTTCCTCACCAATTCAATGAAGAGGGAAAATTTATTTTTGTTAACATAGTCTAGACCAAATCTGAAATTAAAACAATAGTAAGTAGTTTGTGGAGTTTTCAATAAGATTCAAACTTATAATTTATTAAACAGATAAGTTTTATACACACTATGCATATTTTAAACTTTTTATCAGAGAGGCCTAGATCTCAGATATTTCACTTGACTGAACTTAGTGTCTCTTCTTTGCTTTTTAAATTTTTTTTAGCCATTTATCAGTTTATTATCCTGAAATGTCACAATAATTTAAAACTTCTTAAAAAGAGACTCGATCTTTAATAAAGCTCTGCTACTTTGGTATGTGGATATTATATAGAATCTCATTGCTCTTAAATTCATGACCTTGCTTTCTGATATAAACTTAATATGCAGAAGGCTGAATTGGTATTTAATTACTCTCTCGACTTTTAATCAAAGCATCTTTTTATTTCACCTTTCCTTCAGTGCTGTAAAGCACGAAGTGTACTTTGATGGATTAGGACTGAATGAACAGGACTATAAAAGCCTTCACTGGTTACCCAGCTCCACTGAAGACAAATAGGAAGATGCAAGGAAAACTGATACCTGAAGGCTAGGATTAGCCCAGCAAATGGATTTCCCGAGAGGAAAAATATGCAAAATAACAAAATGGCTATCTTTCTAGTAGCAGCCTTTTAAAAAGCTAAATTTGAATTTGCTGAGATGATTTAATAAAATGCAGCTGGCCAGCAAAAGTAGACTCAATGCTTTCTTAGAGTTGCACCAGTCCTGTAATTTCTGTATCTTGTTCGGTGACAGGCAAGAGCTATTGACATTAGGATTTCAAAGAGATAAAATGGCCTTGCTTGTAGGTTTTCTTTCCCCGAATGAATAATGTCAGCAGTGTAATTTTGGATAAATAGAAGTCTGATACCAGTTGACAAGCAAGGCAATTTTATTTATGTTTCTGGTCATATGGGTCACATAATAGGATACAGAGTCAGTAAGCCTCTCAAAATAGAGTAGGTTTGATTCATAAATAAGAGGATACAGTGGGGAGGAATCAGGGCTCATTGAATAGTTACCACATATGGGGCAACATCCTAGGCTCAAGGAGAACAAACGGTGATGAATAAGATTTAGCTCCAGCCCTAAGAAATGTATTTATAGTCTAATCGAGGAGACTGGCACAAAAACTGATGATTTCTATGTTTTGTTTGTTTGTTTGTTTGTTTTGTTTTGTTTTGACACAGAGTTTTGCTGTTGTTGGTCATGCTGGAGCGCAATGGCGTGATCTTGGCTCACTGCAACCTCCGCCTCCCGGGTTTAAGCAATTCTCCTGCCTCCGCTTCCCAAGCAGCTGGGACTGCAGGCGCACACCACCATGCCTGGCTAATTTTTGTATTTTTAGTAGAGACAGGGTTTCACCGTGTTGACCAGGATAGTCTTGATCTCTTGACCTCGTGATCTGCCCACCTCAGCCTCCCAAAGTGCTGGGATTACAGGTGTGAGCCACCGCGCCCATCCTATGTATGGGTAGTATTATTATCTCCACTTTATATATGAGGAAACAGCACAGACAAGCTAAGTAGCTTGCCCTAGTCACACAGCCTTTGACTAAAATATCCAGGATTGAAACCCAAGATGGTCAATCAATCAGAACTTATGACATTAACCACTAGACTATGCTGCCTCTTGCTGCAGTGTCTGGGTGCTAGAAAGCTGTGGGATGCTCTAATTGGAAAAATAATCGGCCACCTTACTAAGAAAAAATTGTGCAAAGGAAGACAGGTTTCCATGTAGTGGAAAGAGAGCCAGAGTCAGAATCAGAAGACCTGAATGTTGATTCTGATGCTGGTAGTAATTGGCTTTGCAACCTGGAGAGTCATTTAACTTCAGTGAGGCTCAACTTCCTCATAGTTAATATGAGGTTAATAATATCAATCTTCCAAATATTATTTGTGTCAGATAGAATGTATGAAAGTGTCTCAAACAGCTCCTAGCACTAACTAAAGTTTTGCGTGGAAGATGAATGGGAGATAAATGAGGGATGCTTCAGAGTTACAGGTTTGATTGGGTTTAAAGAAAGTGTAAAGTTCATAAAGAAGGACAAAATAAAAATCAAACACATGGAGAATGTTCTCTCAATGACTCCAGGGGCGTGTGTGTGTGTGTGTGTGTGTGTGTGTGTGTAATAGCTACCATTTTTAGAGTAACTATCATTGATAGAGTTCTTACTCTGTTCTAGTACTGTACTATGGGCCATATGTCTTCAATAACCATGATTTAGGGACTTTTTTTTTAATGTGATTTGGGCTTTACTATTGCATGCATTTCATAGATGCTTAACCATGGACCACTCTGAGCTACAATGGTTTAATATAGCTTCTCTGCAGATCTCTGCAAAACCTAGCAACAGGCTGTGTTTGATGCAAAGATGTGACAGCTCAGAACACATCACTTGTGCTTGCTCCCCCTCCTGATGCTCCTCCCCATGTCTCCCTCATTCTTGCTTACCCACAATTGTGCTCCTTAATAAAATATTAGCCCCATAAGCTTTTGCCTGAAGCTCTGCTTTTGAGGAAACCTAGGCTAAGGCAGATCTTGAAAAAATTTTTTTTCTGTGGTAAAGGAAAACAGATAGAAGCCAATATGCATAGGTACAAGATCTAGCTTTATATATGCAAAATGTTATCTGGATTGTCTCTTTTCATACTTTTCTGTATTTTCTATTTTAATTATTATTATTATTTTTGAGATAGTGTCTTGCTCTGTCGCCTGGGCTGGAATGTAGTGTGTGATCATGGCTCACTGCAGCCCTGCCCTCCAGTGCTCAAATGTTCCCCTCACCTCAGCCTCCCGAGTAGCTGGGACTACAGGCATGCGCCACCACGCCCAGCTAATTTGTGTATTTCTTGTAGAAATGGGGTTTCACCATGTTGCCCAGGCTGGTCTTGGGTTCACGTGATCTGCCTGCCTCAGCCTCCCAAAGTGATTACAGGTGTGAGCCACTGCAACTGGCCTATTTTAGATTTTTTAAAAAGTAAAAAGTGTATTTTAATAAACTATTTAGAGGTACACATTTCTTTCTTCTGAAATTAACATATGATGTACAGACATAAGCTGAAAAGTCATAGTGAGAATAAAAAATATTCTTTTCTGTAGATATTCCGTTAGTGTGAATTCAGGAGTAGCTTCAGATGTTTTCATAACCTACTATTTTACACTCTCATTATTTCAGTTTTATATTACTTAGGTTTAAAGAAATAATCCATATTGATTTTCATATGTTGGAACAATCAGCTGGAACATACAGCAATGTAGTAAACATGTCAGCCATATTAAATGCATTTCAATTATTCTCCAGGCTCCTTAGGTTTTAAATATAATCACATTACTTACAATGCCCTGGAATTTCAAAAAATTGTCCAACAATGTTCTGAGAGTTATTTCAAGCTGCATTCCATTCAGAGAGCCCTGAAAAGTCTCTTTTGGTAAAGGTCAAATGTGTGGTCTACACAGTCTAGAGAACCCCAAAGTCAACAACATTTCCTTATTAGTGTTTATTCCCCAGGACGAACATTAAAGTTACAAAAATGAAGGCTGTCTTGGATTTTGCATCCTTTTACCAGAAAGGAGATTAAATGTGACTTTCACTTTCTCACAAGTGGCCTCATCTGTAGTGAGAATCAGACTGGGAGACTGGGAAAGGGGCTTTCGGCCATTATCCCCTCCAAATGACCCATTTCATAGAGGAGAAAACTGAGACCAGAGACAAGGCATGTCCTCTCAGAGAACTACGTGCTGACCGGATAACTGACAGTCACTGAGTGGGCAGCATTTACATTTTGAAAAGTTAGAAGAAAACAAGTCAGCTAGTGACTCAGCTTGTCCATTTGATACATGAGAACCTCTCTGGAGAAGACCCGAACTGTTTTTGGAGGCGCTAAATCCATCACTCTGAAGTTTTCTGGAATGATGGTTTAACTTTTGCTCTTCCTGGTTATGCTGGCATGAGGTAAGCAGGGTTGGTATCTAGCTGTGTAGTTTGTTCTTTCTTTCTTTCTTTCTTTCTTTTTTTTTTTTTTTGAGACAAAGTCTCACTCTGTCGTCTAGGCTGGAGTGCAGTGGGGCGATCTCAGCGCACTGCAGCCTCCACCTCTTGGGTTCAAGCGATTCTCCTGCCTCAGCCTCCGGAGTAGCTGAGATTGCAGCTCTCTGCCACCACACCCAGCTAATTTTTTGTGTTTTTAGTAGAGACAAGGTTTCGCCATGTTGGCCAGGCTGGTCTCGAACTCCTGACCTCAGGTGATCCACCTGCCTCAGCCTCCCAGTGCTGGTATTACAGGCGTGAGTCACCACCCCTGGCCCTGTGTAGTTACTTCTATGCAGGGAGTAATGTAGTCATTTTTTGACCCGTGCTCTGTCAATCCTACACCCTGGCACTTGAAAGCAAGGGACCATGTCCTAGCCAGAGTTGCTTTGCTTCTCTACAGAGATAAGACCAGCGTCTTCTTGTGTTTCCCAGCCTGAGCTCTGTGTGGACCAACTAAGATTGAATCCTGGTTCTCCCATTGACTAGTTACTTGATCTTGGGTAAGTGAGTTGATTTTGTATAAGTAACTTACCTTTGTCTATCTTCCTTTCCTCATCTGTAACATGGAGATAATTTTAATACCTATTCTGCATATAAAGTGAGGGCTACAGTGACTTTTACATAAGTAAACATCTGATGAATATTGGCTATTGATAAGTGCTCAATAAATATTTATTAGAAAAAATGTATTAAGGGGGAAGAGAGAGAATTGCCACAAGAAGAAAGTTATTGATATTTTTCTCAAATCATCCCAGGTACTGCAATTCCCCACATTTCAAGTACTCTAGCATAATTTCTCAGGCTCATGGAAGGAAAGAGGAAGCACAGCTAGCTTTTCTTTTTCTGTTTTTTTTTGTTTGTTTGTTTTGTTTTTTTAACAGAACCATGTGAAATTTACATATATAAGGCATGGTCTGCTCCAATAACTTAGGGTCTAAATGTAGCCACATTGATCCCACGCAAGCCACCACAATTGTTAACTACAACACTCAAGTGCCTCATAAAAAGCATGTGCAAAGTCTCCACCTTTGTCCAGAATCCCTGGGGCTGACTCAAAGGGGTCAGATCTCTTTCAAATGACATGTGGAGAGAGAACTGGCCTCCCCTTGTTTTTACCTCTGCTGCTCCTCCTGGTCAGATCCTGCACCCTGGGTGTGGATGGACGTCCAGGCTCCCCAGGCAGCACCCAGCTAGGACCCAGTGACAACTCTTGGGTTGGTGGCAACATCCCTGTGAGGTCAGGGTCTCAGGAGCAGCAGGGGTCTCCAGGACACATAGCAGTAAAAACCCCACCCTTCCAGGCCAAACCAGCCCTTGCCAAGGGCCACAAGCCCTGTGCTCAGAACCTAGGTCAGCACCTTGATATCCCTTGTCTTCTCACTACGTATTTTTAGGATTTTTCACCTGTGCAGATGTGTGTCCGCCTCCTCCCCAACTATGTTAGTTTGCCAGGCCTGCTCTAAGAAACTGGGTGGCTTAAACAGCAGACATGTATTTTTCTCACAATTCTGGAGACTGGAAGCCTGAGATCAAGGTGTTGGCTTCTTCTGAGGCCTCTCTCCTTGGTTCACATGTGGCTGCCTTCTCCCTACGTCTTCACTTAGCCCAATCGCCAAACGCAGCGCCTTCTGAGATACTGGGGGTTACAATTTCAGCATACGAAATTTGAGGGCAGGGTGAGGGGATACAGTTCAGCCCATAACACCAACAATTAATTGTGCAAACTTAAGGTATAAGTTAACTTTTTTAATTCAAGAAAAAGACAGGGAGGCCGAGGCGGGTCCACCCGCCTCAATCCGGAGGTCAAGACCATCCTGGCCAACATGGTGAAATGCTGTCTCTACTAAAAATACAAAAATTAGCCAGGTGAGGTGGTGTGCACCTGTAATCCCAGCTACTTGGGAGGCTGAGGCAGGAGAATCACTTGAACCCAGGAGGTGGAGGTTGCAGTGAGTCCAGATCACACCACTGCACCCCAGCCTGGGCGACAAGAGCAAAAACTCCGTCAAAAAAAAGAAAAAGAAAAAGAAATAAATACAAAATTAAAAATAAATAAAAAGACAGGGAGGAGAAGAGAGAGAGAGAAAGAGAATGGTGCGTAGTGAGGGGGGCCTCATTATATCCTTCCAGGACAATGCGTGGCCCGTGCTTACCATACTGAGGTGGCCACTCAAGTGGCTGTTCAAACATTTAAAGCGCATCCTACTAAATACAGAAGGTCTCTGTAAGACAGATGAGCCCAGAGCTTCTCTGGCTGAAATGCGAGTGAGGGGCTGAGATACCTCCCAACCCCCTTCTCACTAAATCACCTCTGACAAGCACAGGATAAAAACCTTTGACCTGGACGATTCCAGGTATCCGGGCTGCTTTTGTCATGTTTTCACAAACATACAGTTCATCGAGGTTTGGAACGGGGACCTACGAGATCATCTGCAGATTCTTAGCTTTGGAGACATAACTGTCGCTAGCACGGAGCCCAGGTTCACGGTGAAGTTGTCTGGCTGAGCTCCCGCAATCCTGCCACCAGCCGGTGCTCGTGTGACCTGCTCTGTTTTTCCACTTTACTTCTTTTTAGACCATCGGCTTGCTAATCACCCTCCTCAACTGTGACACCCAAGAAAAGCTGAGAGAGTAAAGTTATATGCAGCCTTCCTGTGACCTGTTTGCATGTACCCGGTCAATAAAACTCAGGCAGAGTGACAGTGACAGCTGCCTTGTGGCATTCAGAGGGAATCGAGCAGTTTAGCAGCCTCCTGGACAAGTATATCATTACAGCCCAGCTGCTCAGAGAAAAACACCTAAACGCTGGGGGACAGGCACAGCTCCTGCAGCCACCCAGGGACCTGCCTCGGATACCTGCAAGGCCTGATCAAGACTCTCCGGGCAGCTTTCTCCACGCTGGGACCACTTAGTCCCAAGTTGGTTCTCACCCGGACGCAGGCTCCCTGCCTGCAACAGCCTGGCTTTTAGCAGCTGAGAGGACACAGTCCCTGCTGGGAGGTGGCAGAGGAGAGTGAATAGAAGGGAAGGTACGATGGGGGCCAGGCAGTCAAGGGCCAGCTCCAAGGATAAGGGCCCCAAGAGGATACTGTTCACCGGGAGGAGACAGAAGTTTTCCCCGTGGGACGATGCCCTGCTCCCGGGAAGGGACCCGCGGTCTCTGCTGAAGCGAGGCATGCACCACGTCAGCTTCAGCCTGGTCACCAGAGGAATGACAGACATCCCCGACTTTCTGTGGGGCTTGTCCGAGGTCCAGAAACTCAATCTGTCTCACAACCAGCTCCGGGTTCTCCCTCCCGAGGTGGGGAAACTGACCCGGATCGTGGTCCTGAACTTGTGCGGGAACCACCTGAAGAGCCTGCCCAGAGAAGTGAGCCTCCTGCAAGGCCTCAGGGTCCTGTTTGTCAACATGAACTGCCTGACCGAGGTGCCGGCCGAGCTGAGCTTGTGCCGAAAGCTGGAGGTCCTGAGCTTGTCGCACAACTGCCTGTCCCAGCTCCCTGCGTGCTTCGCTGACCTCTCCAGACTGAGGAAGCTGAACCTCAGCAACAACCTCTTCGCGCACATCCCCATGTGTGTGTTCTCCCTGAAGGAACTGATTTTCTTGCACATGGGCTCGAATCGCCTGGAAAACATCGCTGAGAGCATCCAGCACCTGACCAGCCTTCAGATCTTCATTGCAGAGGCCAACAATATCCACTCCTTCCCGAGGTCGCTTTGCCTGGTCACCAGCCTGGAGCTGCTGAACCTCAACAACAACGACATCCAGACCCTCCCGAGCGAACTCCACCTGCTGTGTAGACTGGTGAGGATCGCCTGGAATCCCATGGACAAAGGGCTCCACATTTCCCACAACCCTTTATCCAAGCCTCTGCCGGAGCTGGTGGAGGGGGGCCTGGAGATGCTCTTCGGCTACCTGAAGGACAAAAAACACACATGACGTGGGTCCTGGAGGCCTGGATGGGAGGCAGCTCACCTGGACTCGGTCAGCCAGGGTACTTCTCTCATCTCAGCTTTCTACTCTCACCCTTAGTGTCTGGCAATGCTTTTGTTAATATTTGCTAAGTCGCTGTTGAACATCCATGTTAAGGAGGTATTTGCTTTTAACTCTGTATGTTCTTAATAACCTCTGGATTATCATGTTCATCTCATCCTAAACATAAATTGAAAGGGGGTTGGTTTTCTCCAAAGAGAACTAACAGTTCTGATTCTTCTGAGGAGCAGTGAGATTCAGCCCTTGGGAGAGTGGACACCTAACAGGTCTGAATTCCATGTAATTCAAAAGGCAAATATTTGCTAAGTACTGTGTGCCAAGTACAGTATGAGGTGCTGAAACCTGGTTTCAGATAGTTTCTACCCTTGAATCAGCAACCTGTGGCCAGGTGGCAACGGCAAGACACATTCCTCCATCAGCCTCCATGAAGCATCACTTGGGACCAAAAGGCAAACCACAGTGGGCTCTGTCCCCAGTGACCAAAACAGGCAGAGCTTTCCCCTTGAATTCTGGGGGACAATCATAGGAATTTTTCTTTCATGCGGCTGTAGAGGAATAACCAAGCCACTCTTGCTTATGTCTGGTGGTGAGTAATGGGTAGAAGGATGGCTTTCAGATAATAAATATGAACTGATTTAATGTGTATTTCAACCTTCCTTCCCAGTCATCTTCCACTCATTGTCATGTCCTTGAACTTCTTTGCTAGACACTAGGCAATCATCAAATGATCCCATTCTGATTTCACTTCTCCATGACTACATCTGCCCTCTCAGAGATAAACTACTAAATGGGATAACTTGGCCAACAATGACCAAAAGGCAGCAAAGAGGGGGAAAGATATAGACAAGTCATGCAAAAAAGTAATTACCCTTTTACAATTTGGAGGAGGGTAATATTGACTTTCCCATGTTAACATTAAAAAAAAAACGAGTTTAATGACATTTAAAAGCTCCTTGGAAAAAAGGCTCTATAAAAACATGAAGCTTGTTTTTTATTTTAAGAGTACACAGCTGTTAGTGAAATACAGACACCAGGGCAAGCAGTGACAGAGTTCCGGCACCAAAGGTCACCGGACCTTACTGCTATGGCAGCAGCCAAGAGCCACATGTTAATATTGATTTAGAACTAAAGAATCAGAATGAAAATATGACACTGAAGAAAATCAAGTACCTTCAGGTCTACGAAGAGCCAATTGTTCTGATTTCTTGGCCCTTTTGTCTACAAAGTTATAGCAAACTATACCAAGACTTAGCATTTGGGGTTACTGCCAAGACTTGTATAACTTCTCAGTATTCTTAGTTTAATTCAATTTAACTTATATTTATTAGCACTTTTTCCAGTCTGGACACTGGGCAGGAAACCTGAGAAGAACAACACCTGCTCCTCCTACCACGGAGCTCCTAGGTTGGAGGAGGAGACAGACCCACACCATTTCTACAATGTGCAGCAAGATGTGATCCCTGCTCAAGAAAGATACAAAAAATGGGCTGCGGCAAGAATAGCACACTGTAGGGTGTAGACTAGACTGAGCTCCAAAGTCTCAGTAACCAGAGAACAGTAAGCAAAGAGCACAGCTGGGATAAATCAGTTAACCCCTTCATTCCCTGCAGCCATCAAACCCTAATTCCTCCCCACCTCTGCACTTGCCTGATTTGGAAAGAACAGCAAAGCGTTGAGGCGGTGGCTAGCTCACTCTCAGGTTCTGAGCTCAGGCAATTTTACTGTGAAAAATACTTGCTTTTTCTAAAAGCTGTTCAAAGGGGGTCCGTATAGCTTATTCATAGAGCAAGTGATTTTTCCCAACAGACCCCAATTCAATTTTCCCACCCATAAAAGAAGGAAGCCAATTTCTGCTGTTATCACCAGATGCCATAGTTCCATTAGCACATTTGTGCATGAGGTCTTCCGTTGAACCATTGCACACAGACCTTACCAGTGTCACTTGGAAGCAGCTAAGGAAGTCTCCTCCGAATTCCCCCTCCAGCAGCAACTGGGGACCTGCCTATCACTGCCAGGCGCACCCGGGCACACTCCAGAATCCTCCCCCACGTTAGCTTGTTGCAGCCAAGACTATTTAAAGACATCAGTGGAATTCTCACTTGACCTCCTGACTCAATGGGGAATGGTAGGGCCAGCCTTCCTCCGCAGAACCCAGTAGGTCACTTACTGCAGCCGTGGCTGAAGCACACGCAGCTGTCAAACACACACCGGCGAGTGCCAGGATCATGGCCATGAGTGTCTGCTGCTGAAGAACCACTTGGGCTCACGCTGAATTTCCATGACCTTGCTGTGGGCAGAGACGAAGGCGAGGACAGCAGCACCACACTTGTCCTGCTGAGCAATCGTTTTATTTCCTCTCCTCGCCTTTTCAGTCACTTGATCCCACAGTAACTCTACTCCAGGGAAAGAATGTGACCATATTTTGAAGGTGACCCAAGAGCTCATTATACTTTTTATAAGAAAAAAATGATATCAATTTGGTTGTCAGCTTCCATTGGTGTCTTTCAAAAGTATAGTAGCAAGGTTTTCTTTGTTAACACTCAGCATTGAGGAAATCATAAAAGTGTAGTAGTTACCCGATGTGCTTTAGATATTGATTCTTTGTGAATACTCCTTTTTATTGATAAAGGGAAGTGCCGAGCACAAACCTGGTTAATGTGCTTAGTTATTCAAAATGCGAACGTGGAAGGAATTTGATGTAACCTTCAATGTCTTTGCTGTCAAGTCCTATAGTTTGCTGACTGATTGTGAAATGCTTCTTCCTTATCTTTTGTATGTTGAATACTGCCACATTCAAGTAACTCCAGGTATTTCTAAAGCTTCTGAAATCAAAGCACTGAGGTGACTGGATTGGCTGCAGAGTATATTTAGCCAAAGAATATGAGCTAATTGGGTGCTTGATGTGGGGAGCTGGCTGCTCCCATTCTTGATGATGTTGTGGTTTTCATGTCACTTGGCTCTCAGCACGGAGGGATCTCAGTGTGTGTTTAGAAGCACCTTTCGAAGCAGTTGCAAGCTTACAAGCGTACAATTAAGAAGAAATCCTATGTTCACAGGAAAGGAAGACGACTGTGAAAAGACACATCTGTTCAAGGAATAATATTGCTAAATGCATAATACTGCAGGCGCATTAGAAAGAAAAATGTAGTCATTACTTAGCTTGTTGACTTAATAAATGGTTAACAGAGAAATGCACTCATTCTTGGGCTTTAGTTAATAGACTGCCTTGCTGGAGTAAGGAAAGACACAGCGACTACACGACTGCACCTGGATTTCACAATAAAGTCATGCTTGTGCTGGAAAGAGATAAAAGAGGGAATGCTGTCACTATTTGTACAGATTCATTAAACTAAACCTTTTTCTTTTGGCAACGAATATTGCATTTTGAAAGTGTATTTCATATGGCTCAAAGCATATACTGAATATGCATTTTGAGAGCCGTTCATTAAAAACAGAGGAAGGTTAAAGGAATGTGGGTTCAGCTACTGGAACGCACATGCAGGTATCAACACCTGAGATTATTGGGGAGACGGAGGCCCAGAGGCTGGACTGGGGTGTATTTCTCATATGCTAGGGGGAGTCCCCTGTCTAGATGGAGTCACCGAGATTCTGTTACCAATGGTGAAAAAGAGAAGATGAAGTCAGGAAATGGTCTAAAAAAATTAAAGCTGCTAAATTAAACCACTATGAAGATACTAAATACTAAATTATGGCCTTATTATCTGCCACTTAAGTATCCAAATGCTCTTGATTTTCTCATTCCACAAAAGAATTATTTTCAGTACTCTGTAAGATATACTTGAGAAACACAAAATACCCAGCTAGTGTGCAATGAAGTACCAGTACCCTTGAGGTACTGTCTTAGTTTTAACTAATCCAAGAATACCAAAATACAACCCCTTCCTATATTTCAAGAAAACAAAATAAAATTAAGAGGACCATGAAAGTTATTGTAAACAATAATGGGAACAATCTTGACCGTGTTAAGGTAACTTTCTACAAGTGTTTCTTTTAAGTTTCCTGTCTAGTTACATGTTGAATCCAAAGTATTACTGATTTTTTTTTTTTTTTTTTTTAAAGAACAGCACAGTAATAAAAAGAGGATGAATTTGTAAGAGCTTGGGCATCATTAGGCAAGCATAACTGAAAGCCATTAGCATGAAGCTTGCTATGCAGATTTTTTTAGTAGTGCCATAGGAATCTACTTGCAAGGAGAGAGCTGATTTCCTATATGCCTCTAGACTCACTCCTTATTTCGGCACAGGACAGAAAATAAAAGGCAAACTGGAGTGCCATCAGGGTATTTCTTGAAACTCCACTCTGTCACCCAGGCTGGAGTGCAGTGGCATGATCTCGGCTCAACGCAACCTCCACCTCCCAGGTTCAAGTGATTCTCCTGCCCCAGCCTTCTAAGTAGCTGGGATTACAGGTACCCGCCACCACACCTGGCTAATTTTTGTATTTTTGGTAGAGACGAGGTTTTGCCATGTTGGCCATCCTGGTCTTGAACTCCTGACCTCAGGTGATCCGTCCACCTCGGCCTCCCAAAATGCTGGGATTACAGGCATGAACCACCATGCCTGGTGAAACTCTTAAGAGACATAGATTATGAAAAGTGTAAAGCGATACAGGCTTTGAGGGTGTGAGCTGCAGCTGCTGATGGGACATCACTTACTCACCCATGTTCTTTGGTCTTGAGTGACTTGGTTTCCTCAGAAGTCAGTGTGCCTGGCCATGACACTGTGGGGAAGTGTCTGTTATCTTCCTATCTCCTAAAGGTCACGCCCACCACCCTATGTATGGCCATAAGAAGAGGCTCGGCGGGGTCCTGGGAAAGCTCTGGGCTGACAGCAGGCACGTGGATCACGTGGTGCTTACTGTGTATGTGTGTGTGTCCTGAGCCTGAGCAGGTGACATCGGGACAGGATGATGGGACATGGGGCAAAGGAGTTAGGCTCAGCTAAACACGATGCAATCCTGTGACAGCACTGCCTAAAGAGATGTGTAGACAAGTGCAAAGGCATTTAGGTGAAATTATGGGATGGCAGAGATGTGGCACGACTGCAATGGTTTGGGGAATGCACAGTACAGCACGACAGTTACAGACATTATGGTTCCTTTGTTTTGCTTTGTCTTGAAGGGAAATTTGTGAATCCCACTGTCTCAGAGCAGGCTGCTTTATAACACCTTGATAGGCAGGCACATGGAAGGAGTCATGATACCTGGAGACACTGTGTGTCCTGTCTTTGAAAAGTGTTCCCAAGCCTCTCCTGCACCACATTATGGACCAGGATCCTTCCTGAGGTTTCAGAAAGGACCCAGGGCTGGCAGTGGTTCTCAATGTTGGCTGTTCATCAGAATACCTCCTGGTATTTCAAAAAAAGATTTGAAAGATGTTAATATAGTTGGTCTGGGGTAGACCTGGGCTTCTTACTTTGCTTAAAGCAAAGTAGGTAATTCTGTGGCTCACTCTGGGTTGTGAATGCTGATGCCAGTTCTTACCTAAACAGTCAGACATAGGACCATGAAGCCAATGGGGATGTGAGCCTGGCCATTGAAAGAGGCCAGTGAAAGAAGCAAAGAAGCGGGGCTCTGACCCTCGTCAGATGGGAGCCCTGCTGGTGCCTGGTGATAAGACTCATCTGTGCATTTGTTAAAAGGGTAGAGCCACAGCTCCTTTGGCATGCTTTCAGATTCAGTGGGCCGGGGTAGGGCCTGGCATGTGTGGGCCTAACAAACACTCTAGGTATCTCCTATCGTAACACAAACAGGAGAAAACCTGGTTTTGCAGAATGTGTGCCCACTGGAAAATGAAAGCTCTGGTCTCCAGATTCAGCTGCTCCCGGCTCTCTCTGCCACTGGAGACTGCACGCCTTGATGGCTGTTATCTCTGCACACAGCATAGGGGAGATAAGAATAATGTATCAAGCAGACAAATGAGAAAGTGAAAGAGCATGTGAGATCACCTCACCTCTCTGGGCCTCAGTTTTCTGTAAAGTTAGACAATTACACTCACTTTAAAGTAAACTTACTTTATGCTCCTTTCAGCTTTGAAAGTCTATGACTGCATTTTTTTTTTTTTTACTTTGTCTCTCTCTCATTTAATGCCTTGATAAATAGATAGTGGGCTTATGATTACTGTGATTACTCAAGAAAAGCAAAAACCATTGTGGAGGTGGGTCGAGATCAGTATGAGTGCTTTGATATCCCTTCCAGCACACCAGAAAAGGTAATTTTAATTTTGGTTGATGTTCAAAAATATAAAAAGAGTGGGCAGTATTGTGGGTGAATCTAGGGGTTTATATCCCTCCAAACTGCCTGGATTCCATCTGTAATTTTTTACTGGATTGGAAGCTCAGAGGGAAAAGCCTCTGTTTGGCTTTTTTAATTGACTGATTAACAACTTCTCTGATTCATGCTTCTGGAAGAGATGAAATTCCTAGTTATGCTTTCCCTTAAAAACAAACAAACAAACAAACAAACAAACAAATACTTCTGGATTTGATTCAATTAAATGATGTGGGCACTTAAAGCTGAAATCTTTCCTCTTTTTTGAAAAAGCATAGTGTATTCCAAAGTGTGAGTTGAGGAAATATGATAATAAAATTCATACCTCTTCCATAGCCCTTCCTTGTCTACCTGCACATGTGAATTAAATTTGATTTTTGTTATACATTTTCAAAAGTAACTTCTGTAAATGAACCCACATGAAGCTGCAAAATAACTCTTTGATATCTTTGGTATCTTTGATTCTTAATAATGTTGTTCCTCTCTCCACCTCCGCTGTTTTAGTCAAAGCTAAAAATTGTTGTTATCTACACTGTGGAAATCAGAAATTAAGGACTTAATTTGGTTTTGATTAACCTTAGTTATGAAAGGGTAGGTTACAATTGCACATGATAAAAATTCTTAAATAATATTGCTGTCATATTGTTGCCATATACTTTAAGAATTCAAAATCTAGTTCTGGTATTGTCCTCTTCAGCCACAATATATGAGAAAGTTAAAGATTTTATTTCTGGAAGTCACAGGAATAGTATAAACAAAAAATCCATCCAAGAAGGATAAAAGTCTTCTGTATGTTTAATTTTTATGCTCTTTTGTTTTCATAATTAAACTTCTATTATAAACAATTTAAAGAATTTGTTTATTTCTCAGAAATACATATGATATGTTTTCTATAGAAATTTTTTATTGTTCATTTGATTATATAACATGTTGATTATAGAAAATTGAGTTTACACGGTTTGTGAATGAACTTGTCATGCTCTTGTTGATTAATCTGCCACAACAAATATCGTTTGAGCTAGCTTTCTTCTACAGCTGGAGATGGAAAGTAGCTCCATTTCTGAGAGTCCGAATGAGCCTAGCCAACGTGGTGAAACCCCATCTCTGCAAAAAACACAAAAATTGGCTGGGCGTGGTGGTGGGCACCTGTAATCCCAGCTGCTTGGGAAGCTGAGGCACAAGAATTGCTTTAGCCTGGGAGGCAGAGGTTGTAGTGAGCCGAGATCATGCCACTACACTCCAGTCTGGGTGACAGGGTGAGATTGTCTTAAAAAAAAAAAAAAGAATGAGCAGATTTATCTTTATATCATGTGAGCTTGGTTTCTTAATAGTCATCACCTATTGTGCAAAGGCTGAGGATGAATTTGACAGAATCACACAGTATATGTGCATCAAAAGTTTGGCCCAGCTGGTCTGAATGCTCAGCGGGTGCTCAGATCCTGCACATTCTAAAGAAAGGCTTGGGTTTTGAATGGTTCCTGGGAGATAACCTCTAAGCCCTTGGAACATCCTGCTTGATAAAAGGGTGTGCTTTCCTGGGGACTTGAGCCACATCAGATAGTCTATCCTATCAGTGTCATTTATGGTCTGGGCCTTGGGTAATATGTTAACCATCTGACCTCTGGAGAAACTGGAGTCTGAAGTACTAAGGTCAGCCACATGGGCACTGCATGCCCACAGGAGGGACTCCCAATAAAATCCCTGGACAGCATGGCTCGGGGGGCTTCCCTGGTGGGTGGCACTTTACACATGCTGTCATACATCCTTGCTGTGAGAATTAAGCACCATCTCTGCAACTTCATTAGGAGACGACAGCCGAAACTTGTGCCTGGGCTTTCCTTGATCTGCCACATGCTCCTTTTATTGTTGCTGATTTTGATTTATATCATTTTGTAGTAGTAAACCATACCCATGAATAAACAGATTTCCTGAGATCTGTGAGTCCTTCTAGCAAATTGTCATACCTGATGATGGTCTTGGGAACTCCTCAAAACCATGAATTAAAGAATAAACTTTATTAAGAAAGCAGAAACTTACAAGCCAAGAGTCATCATGGAGGAGAAGCCACAGGTTCCCAGATTTCCTCTTGATGTGGAGAGGGTCAAAGGAGGCCAGGGACAAGGTATTTGGTTGGCCATGCATGGGAGGTGTGTCTTTCTAGGGGAGAACTCACTTCTCTGGTATTTCTCCCTTTTTATGTGGAAATCATGAGCACACTAATTAGATCCCTGTATTAGTCCATTTTCACGCTGCTGATAAAGATGTACCTGAGACTGGGCAATTTATAAAAGAAAGAGGTTTATTGGACTTGCAGTTCCGCGTGGCTGGGGAAGCCTCACAATCATGGCAGAAGGTGAAAGGCACGTCTCGCGTGGCAGCAGACAAGAGGGGCTTGTGCAGGGAAACTCATTTTTATATAACCATCAGATCTTGTGAGAGTTATTCACTGTCATGAGAACAACATGGGAAAGACCTGCCCCAATGATTCAATTATCTCCCACCAGGTCCCTCCCACAACACATGCGAATTCAAGATGATATTTGGAAGGGAACATAGCCAAACCATACCACTCCCTTTGGTGGCTTCTTGGCTGGTTTTTGTGTTAGGAATTGTCAAAGAAAGCCAGCTACTGAGCACTGAGAGATCTTGGGCATCATTAGTCCCAGAGAAGACAATCTGGAGTTTCATTCACTCTTCTGGAAAAAATAGTGAAACTCTGGTCCCACAAGCTCATTATGTAGGCAGCCCAGAGTGAACTCCCACATTATTTTTGGATACTGTAAAGCACCTTTTGACTACATGTTAGACATATCGCAGTTTCCTTCTGAATGATACAATGCTGCTCTACTAGGAGATCATTTATAAGTCAATCTCAGTTATTCCAAGTCTATCTGAGATCCCAGAGTTAATGTCAAATATTTTATTTAGGTATTCATAGGTGAGATCTTCAGGTCATAAGATAATGAATGAATGAATGAATACATACATACATATTATGCCAATTAGTAATAAGCATATGGAGAAAAATAAGACAAGGAGGCAGAATAGGACTGGGGAGATTTGCTATAGGATAGTCAGGAAAGTTGCTGAGAATATCATGTTTAAACAGAGACTTGGCTGGGCGCGGTGACTCACGCCTATAATCCCAGCACTTTTGGAGGCCAAGGTGAGTGGATCTTCTGAGGTTGGGAGTTTGAGACCAGCCTCGAAATACAGATATAGAAGAAACACAGATATAGAAGAAAATGTTTTCTTCTATATCTCGCATAATTCAAAATTGTCATAGTTCATCACTATTCTAGAAAATAATGATGGGTGTTTCTGTTTAATAGTTAAAATACAAAATTAGCCAGGCATGGTAGTGCATGTCTATAATCCCAGCTACTCAGGAAGGTTGAGGCAGGAGAATCGCTCAAACCCGGGAGGCAGAGGTTGCGGTGAGCCGAGATGATGCCACTGCACCCCAGCCTGGGCAACAAGAGAACAAGAGAGAAACTCGGTCTCAGAGAAAAAAAAAAAAAAAAAAAGCAGAGACTTGTAGGCAGTGAAGGAGACAGTCATGCAGATATTTCAGGGAAAGATATTTCAGACAGAAAAGAAAGCACATGGAAAGTTAGAAGTGTGCCTGACATGTTCATGGAAAATGAAGAAGGCCAGCGTGTCTGAATAGAGTGAGTGCAGGGAGAGTGATGAAGTCACCTGGATGGTGGGATTGGCTAATGGAAGGCTTTAGGCCACCGGAAGAGCTTTGGCTTTTGGTCTGAGTGAAGTGAGAAAGTCATCTAGAGTTCAGGGAAGAGATCCAGATTGGAGATAAAATTTGGGAATCACTAGCAAAACAGACAGTAAGAAGTTAGGAAAAAATCATCTCTACTGTGAAGGGTTTCAATCAAAACTGGTGATTTTTTTTTTCTTGACGTTGTGATACTCAGAGTGCTATGCTCAGCCATCTCAAAAATCCCCATAGGCGGAAATGCTTACTTTTTCCAGATGCTAGATAAAGGGGCTATTACTATTCTAGATCTCACACCTGTATTTGTGAAAACCCTTGAAATTATTGGTTGATGAAAAGAAGTTTTCTCTAATCACACAGAAATTCCAGCTAGCAGGGCCAAGTGTTCCAAGTGGACACTTACGCATTTCTGCCTTTGGCTGCCAGCCCGCCCTCTGCCTGCTCTCCTAACTGGCAGCAATTTTAATCAGTCATGAAGTACAGATCCATATCAGTATGGGACAAGACTCACTGAAATATAGTTGGACAAGTCTCAATTCATCTCCTTTCCTCTCTTTTTCCTTCTCCATGTGATTTAATTTGTTTCTATCTTAGGGCGCATCATTACGTTTTCGAGTTACTTGTTTAAAACTAGAGCAAAGGATAACAAAACCAGCATTCACGTTAGATTACTTCTTAGAACTGTGGAAAGGAAAATTTTCCTTGAGTCTGTCCTTTAATGAATACATTTTAGAATGTGAAATTTGATCAACAGAATTTCAGAGTTAGCCCTGCACAGTCTCCTACCTATGCACTGCTGATACTTGCTCCAACGCGGGGTGTCTTGCTGGCAAGAGGCCCAGAAGGCTTCTCTATATGCTGTGTGTGTATTCTGTTGGGCTTCTTGTCTTAATTACTAAGAATTTAGTAATTACTAAGAATTACTAAGCAGAGGGCAATAACCTTCTTTTGGAACTCTAGCTAAAAATCATGTTTTATTTTGGCCTCATCTTGCATTCTCTCCACAGGCATGGAAACGCCATAAAGTCACGCATACCGAGGAATGATGGCCCTGCAGATTCTTACTCTTGGTAAGGGGCAGAGAAACCATCCTATAACCTGTGACCTGTTTTCTCACAGGTCACCAGGAGATGGGGAATTCCTTTCTGAGATGAGTGGTAGGGTGTGATTCATTGTCTCCATTTCTTTTTTAAAGGAAAATAACACATAATGATAAATTATTTCGAAAACCAAAGAAAAAGTTCCACTGGCATGTATGTGTGCTTTCTTTTTTCACATATTGATCAAATAATCTGATTGCTGTTTACATCTTGCTAATGCATACGAGGTCTTTTGAACAAATCTTGCACTCCTAGTTTAACCTGCAGAGACAGCCACAGAATTTTATCTTCTCACTGGGAAATTATTTTCTCCATATGTGTTTTGATGATGACAGGCCTTTTTCCATCTTGCAGTTCCTCTTCCTTGGGGGAATAGAAATGTAAGGAATAATTTCTGATTTGATATTTGCTGTTCTACTCACGTATCACTGCAGTTTAAAAACTATCTACAAACTTGCCAACAATTTACTTTTAAAACTACACTTTGGGAAAACAAGAGGCAAAAGGAAGAGAAGGAAGACTCTTAAAATAACACATTTGAGAATATACATGAAATATTTGGAAGGATGTGATTCACTAATTCTCGTGGGTGCATAACATTGCATAAAGCGACATATATGGGGCTTGGTTAAGGCCATTTCTAAGCTAAAATGTTATAATTCTGCTGGATAGGAAGTATCATTGTAAGCAAAAATGTTTTCTTCTATATTTCACATAATTCAAAATTGTCATAGTTCATTGCTGTTCTAGAAAACGATGGGTGTTTCTGTTTACTAGTTAAAATTACACAGCCATAAGAAAGTAGCATAAACACAATTCAGAATTCACAGGGTTTATCAGCTTTGAAACTGTAATTTTTAATTTTTTTAAACTTAGAGTATTGACATTATTCTGAACTTTTTGCAAAATCGAGACTTAGTTAATATCATACTACTTCAAGTTTTTAAAACCCAAATTTGTATATAATGTAATGATACTGTATAATGCAGAGAAGTGTCAGTTTGATACCAAAGGAAATAAAAAATTGCACATTCCTGTAATCCCAGCACTTTGGGAGGCCGAGGCTGGCCGACAACGAGGTCAGGAGTTCGAGACCAGCCTGGCCAACATGGTAAAACTCCGTCTCTACTAAAAACACAAAAATTAGCCAGGCGTGGTGGTGCGCGTCTGTAGTTCCAGCTACTCGGGAGGCTGAGGCAGGAGAATTGCTTGAACCTGGGAGGCGGAGGTTGCAGTGAGCCAAGATCGCACCACTGCACTTCAGCCTGGGTGACAGAGCGAGAGTCTATCTCAAAAAAAAACGAAAGAAAGAAAGAAAAAATTGCACATTGTGCACAATTCCATAGGTCAAAGGATGGCCAAACATTTATATTTCTTTCTCCTCTTATGTTACCAGGCTAATACCCATCCAATAGTTGCAAACTCTAGACCTAGAACAAACAAATCTTAAAATTCATCTTCTTTGTCATACATATCTTTTTAAAACATTTGTTCTCACTTTCAGAAACAAGAGGCTCACCTGTGCCAGTAACCAGCCCATTGATTTCTTCATCTTTCTCCCTCAGACATGATCCTTCTCCCTGGTTCTCCATCTCAGTGAAAAGCACTTACATCTAACCTGAAACCTGAGACTCGTTCCAGCCATCTGCCTCACTCAATCTGCTCAGCTCACCTATCACCGGATCCTGAGGCTCTACCTGCAAAATCTTCTTCTCCATCTTTTCTGCTGCTCCTCGGCCAAGCCACTACCATGCCTCCTCAATCTGGTCTCCCTACTTTCTTCCCTGGGCCTCCCTTTTAAATCCATCCTCCACACAGGAGCTGAGAGGTATTTAAAAGTGCACCTTGGATCATGTTCCACCAGTTCCTTAAGTTCTTTAACATGTGCTTGCAATACAAGACAAAATCCTTACATTTGATCTACCAGCCCTTGCAGACCCCGGCTCCATCCAAGTACTTCTTCATTTGCTGCCCCACATTTTGTTCTCTCAGGAATGTCCACGCACACTGGCCTTCTAGTTCCTGAAGCCATGGGCCACTGGCCCACCTCAGGACTTTCAAACACACGGTTCCCTCTCCGTGCAACGATCTGCCTGGCCAAAGCCCACTCACCCTTCAGGTTTTAGCTGAAATAGACCTTCTCAGAAAACCTTTTACTTTTCCTTCATAGTACTTATCACAATTGAAATGACACATACATGTGTGTCTATATGTATGTGTGTATCATCAAATGTAATTAAATTCATTATATAAATGTGTGTACAAACACACACACAGATGTGTACCTTGTGTGATGTGTATCTCTCACGACAACAGGCAGCATACCTCCCCTATGTCACTGCTGCAGTACCCAGCATATAACCTTCCTGGCACACATCAGGTACTTAATACATTCTATTGAATATATTCATATCTAATTATTAAGAATCATTAATTTGTAAGTTATTCCTTAGTTGAAATTCATTTTATCAATGGAATACCAGGTGTGTACACCTGATTAAGGAGTGCCTTTGGTGCAAAGTTATGTTACATTAAAAAGTACTGTACTGAGAACCAAAGAATAAACATATGAAGCACTCATCACCTACCTTTAACACTGAGGGTGCATGCATAATTAAACCCCCAGTCATGAGTTCAATAAATAAATGATTAGCTTGAGGACAGCACGGCCACTATTGGCAGTATCGTCTCATTACTGTTTGGTAGAGGACATCATCTAGTTGCTGCAGTTTAGCTACACGTATGTCACTGAGTTAGTGGTTTGTGGAAGAAATAATAACAATAATGATTAAACAATGACAATTATGCACGTATAAGTAACATTTGTTGAATACTTACCATGAGTCAAGTCCATTTACATCTTATTAGATCTCTATTACATATTCTTTTTTTTAGAGACTGAGTCTCGCTGTGTCACCCAGGCTGGAGTGCAGTGGTGTGATCTCAGCTCTCTGCAAGCTCCACCTCCCAGGTGCACGCCATTCTCCTGCCTCAGCCTCCCAAGTAGCTGGGACTACAGGTGCCTGCCACCATGCCCAGCTATTTTTTTTTGTATTTTTAGTAGAGAGGGGGTTTCACCATGTTAGCCAGGATAGTCTGAATCTCCTGACCGCATGATCCACCCACCTTGGCCTCCCAAAGTGCTGGGATTACAGATGTGAGTCACCGCGCCCGGCCTACATAGTTATTCTTACAGGTTGGTTATCCCTAATCTAAAAATCTGAAATCTGAGATCCTCCAAAATTGGAAACTCTTTGAGTACCAATATGATGCCATGAACGGAAAATTCCTCACCCGACCTCATGTGATGGGTTGCAGACAAAATGCAGTCAAAACTTTGTTTCTTGCACAAAATTATTAAGAATATTGTATAAAATGTGCACAGAAGAAGCAGAGATGAATATGAAAGAAGCGGAAAGTTGCTGGGCACGGTGGCTCACGCCTGTAATCCCAGCACTTTGGGAGGCAGAGGCAGGCGGATCATGAGGTCAGGAGATGGAGACCATCCTGGCTAACACGGTGAAACTCCGTCTCTACTAAAAACACAAAAAATTAGCCAGGCGTGGTGGTGGGTGCCTGTAGTCCCAGCTACTCGGGAGGCTGAGGCAGGACAATGGTGTGAACCTGGGAGGCGGAGCTTGCGGTGAACTGAGATCGTGCCACTGCACTCCAGCCTGGGCAACAGAGCCCAGGAAACTCCGTCACCAAAAAAAAAAAAAAAAAAAGGAATATTGTATAAAATCACTTTCTGGCTATGTGTATAAGGTGTACATGACATATAGATGATTTCATGCTTAGATTTGGGTCCCATCCCCAATATATCTCATTATGAATATGTAAATATTCCAAAATCCAAAAAAATCTGAAACCTGAAACACTTCTGGTTCCCTGCATTTCAGATATGGCATCATCAACCTGTCTTGAGGAACTATATAGTGATCTATATCTTTTAATTCATCTTCATGACAACCCTGTTAACTGGTCATCAGTTTCATCCATGAGGGAAGTGGCACCAAGAGTGTGCCCACCATCACCTGTCGGGGAAAGGGCGCCCAGCAGGCAGCGTGGGGCACACCTCTCCCTGTGGCTCAGGTGAGTGCTGCCAAAGGGAACTGACCCGTGAGCAGGCAGTCACAAGTTAGTGTGGAATCAAAGCTGGAGAAAATGGGAGATGGTGGCTGAGCAGGAATGGGTGGGACTGGAGCTGGCTGAATCCCACAAGTTTCCAGCACAGGCTTCCATGAGTGGTCAAATCCCTCTGAAGGAGGCGGTTAGGCGGGCAGATCCCTGCCCAGCAGTCCCATCTCCCTGCCTGCCTGGCCGGGAGTCACGGGAGCATTCTCTCCGTCCTGCTTCTGGGAAGGCCACTTCTACTGCTTTGCTTCCTCCCTGTTCCTCTGCACCATCCCTGCTGTTATGGTGAGAATCGTCCTCTCCTGGAACAAAACCAACCTACTCCTCTAGGAGAGCATTAGTCTTTTGTGCCCAGACAGCCTGAAGTTAAAACCTCTAAGCACAGACTTTTCACTACAGCTGCACAGAGAGCAGCCCCGTGGTCCTATGTCTCCCGACGTGGCTGTTTGGGTTCCTGGTGGGTAGTGCCCAAACTCGCCACACTGGCATCAGGTGGACTCTGATGTGCACGTGCCACCTCAGGCCTGCGGGCTCCCCCGGCTCCTGCTCTAGGCTGCAAATGTTGGCGCCCTCCCAGACTTCCTTGGTGTGTTTGCTGGGAAAGAAATTCTCCTTCAGGTGCCTGCTGGCAGAAAGATGCCTACCGTTGTCCAGATGGCCTGTCGTCTCCTTGTTTCCCTCTCTCCCTCGGGCATCTTCTGACTGACTCTTGGCTGAGGCTGGAAGCCATCTCCTTGTGCAGGGCTGCTGTGACCTGCTTCAGGACCGTGGTCCCCACAGCAGCGTGGTCCAGGCTCCACAGCATCTCCATTGCTCAGAGCTTAGACACGTCCCGGTACGGCGTCTGTGATCTGACTCAAACAGGTCTTTAAACACTGTAGTCATATTTTACTGATTATTGTCTCCAATAAACAAATATGAATGTTTCTACACCCTGGTTTCAGTTGCAGCAATTCTATTCAAATAGCTGGCTGTGAAAATCGAAGACAGTTTAAGGATTGTTGCAGGCATCCACTCAGCCCTTCAATAATGTGCTCGATACCCCTAAAAGTGACAGCAAATCAAGGATGAAATGAAACAGTAAACAGAGCGAAGGCAGATTTCACGTATGGTGGCAGCTCTGTCATTTCAAGCTTTAGCCGGAACGCTGGATCAAAACGCCGAGCGTGGCGGCTGGCGCTTGCACGTCCCAGATGAGTTGTTTTGGCTGCTGCTGACATGGAGCATGCTTTTTGCACCATGTATTCTAAGTCAAAAGGAAAAAAAAATAATGTAGGGCAAAGGTTATCTCATCCCATAGAGACTTCCATGCCCCAGGAAGCCCTGTAAGAGACGCGAATCTATGCACTCTATTCCAGTTTGCCCGTCACTGGAAATAGCAGGGACACAGGAGAAGAAGTCCAAGAGCTCCCCCAGCTCCGAACAGTCTCATTCACCAGCAGCATCCGCTCAAGCCCAAGGCCCTTTTCCTCCAGGCCTTGAATTAATCACTTTTCCGAAAAGTCCCCTGTGTTTGTTCGGGTTTCTTCGTCCCACCACAGCGTCTCCCTGTTACTATTTCTGGCTCTGGTTGCCATTCAGATTCCCCTGAAGTTATTTCACTCTTCTGCGTGACACTTTCCTGGAGAGGTCCACGTCAACCCCTTCCTTCTCGGACTCTGGGACTCTCCATAGGGTCCCCTCGGCCCTTTGTGAGATGAGGTTCTGGGACCAGGCATCTCTGCAAGCTGCACACTCTGGCGTTCCTCATTAACTGGCTACTGGGGCTTCATGTCACTCGCCTCTTCTGCTCTTTCTGTGCCTGCAGTTTAAAGAGTCATGAGGTACAGCCACCTGTCTGCTCTCCACTGTGTTTATTAATATATTTAGACAAAGCGGCCGGGCGCGGTGGCTCAAGCCTGTAATCCCAGCACTTTGGGAGGCCGAGGCGGGTGGATCACGAGGTCAGGAGATCGAGACCATCCTGGCTAACATGGTGAAACCCCGTCTCTACTAAAAATACAAAAAACTAGCCGGGCGTGGTGGCGGGCGCCTGTAGTCCCAGCTACTCGGAGGCTGAGGCAGGAGAATGGCGTGAACCTGAGAGGCGGAGCTTGCAGTGAGCCGAGATCGCGCCACTGCACTCCAGCCTGGGTGACACAGCGCGAGACTCTGTCTCAAAAAACAAAACAAAAAAAATATATATATATATATATATATATTTAGACAAAGCTAATCCCTCTACTGTACTGGGACATTACCCAGTGGGCTTTCTATGGTCTTGGGGACTGACCTTCCAGCATCTCCCAAGCCCAGTTGTAGGGATGTGACCGTGAGGAATGCTTGTCAAAAGATGGCGCCTAATTGATTGGCCAGATCTTTTCATGCCTTTCGGTGACAGTGGCTTTGTAGTGTCCTGGGTGTCATGTGGTGATGTGTGAATTGCCTGGCTCAGCTCCACCGCTGCCTGAAATAGCTCCTCACACATGGTCCGCAGGGTCAGTTGCCACAGAGACCAAACTGCAAGAGGGATTTTCCATGTCTATTTAAAAGCTGGAATTAATATTGTTAGGTGAGACGTGAAGCATCTCCTCTTACTGTGCCTTTTAAACTCTTATCAGGGCCAGAAAACAACAGCCTGCGGATTCAATCCAGTTTACTGCCCAGTGTAAATAAAGTTTTATTGGAACACAGCCACGCTCACCGACAGCCACATTCACCTACTCATTCACTCTTTGTCTGTGACTGCTTTCACACCACAACAAAGCTGAGAGGTTGCAACAGAGACCTCAGTGGTCTGCAGCACCTAAAATATTCACCATCTGGCTCTTCTCAAAAAAAGTGTGTCAACTCTTGGACTCTATCACTGATTCTGAGATGTGTTCTTTTTTTTTTTTTTTTTTTTTTTTGAGACAGAGTCTCGCTCTGTCACCCAGGCTGGAGTGCAGTGTCGCTATCTTGGCTCACTGCAAGCTTCGCCTCCCGGGTTCAAGCGATTCTTCTGCCTCAGCCTCCTGAGTAGCTGGGACTATAGGCATGTGCCACCACATCTGGCTAATTTTTGTATTTTTAATAGAGACAGGGTTTCACCGTGTTGGCCAGGATGGTCTCAATCTCCTGACCTTGTGATCCACCTGCCTCGGCCTCCCAAAGTGCTGGGATTATAGGCATGAGCCACTGCACCCAGCCCTGGTGTTCAAATTCTATACAGAGTTGAGATTGTTTTTTTCCTACTGCCTATTTGGTCCTATTTGTCCTACTATGTACAGGTTTCTTCTTTCCTTTCATTATTTCTTTTGGATTTAACTCTTTTTCTCACTTTAATTTTTCTTCTATTAGTTGGGCAATTATGTCATATCGTTTTCCAGTGCATACTTGTTAAAGTCTAAAATTAATCCATGTCTCTTCAGTCCTCCCATACAAGTTCCTCAAAATAATTCTAACAGCCTCTTTCTCTACTTCTTACACATTTATGTCACATTTCGTATTTTAGTGCATATGAACATTTCGCATTTTAGTTCCCTATTTTTTAATAAATCACATGAAACATTTTTATATTGCTTAATGCAGTCTATATTTAATTTTACCCGTGTATTTCACCCATTTTTGCCTTATCGTTGCCTTTTTCACCTTCACCCTCCTGTGTAGGGATCATATTTCTTCTTTAACTGCTCTGCTTCCTTTTGAATTTTGTTGGTTTGAGGTATGTTAGTGGTTATTGGAAAATACTATTAGTTTTGATTTATCTAAAGATATCTTTGTTTTGTTCTTATTGAATGATATTTTAATCAGGTATACGCTGATTATTATTTTCATTCAGCACATTAAAATCTGTCTCCACTGTATGATGTCTGCCATTGCTGTTTCTGAAAAGTCCTCTGCCAGTTCATTGCAGTTCTTTTTAGACAATGTATCATTTACCTGTGATGGACTTCATGACTTTTTCCCTTTGTCCATATTGTTCTTCACCTTCTTTTTTGTTTTTTTTTTTCTTTTCTTTTCTTTCTTTTGAGACAGTCTCATTCTGTTGCCCGGGCTGGAGTGCAATGGCACGATCTCAGCTCACTGCAACCTCCGTCTCCTGGGTTCAAGTGATTCTCGTACCTCTCAGTTTTCTGAATGGCTGAGATTATAGGTGCACACCACCACACCTGGCTAATTATTTTTGTGTTGTTTGTTGTTGTTGTTTGTTTGTTTGTTTTGAGACGGAGTCTTGCTCTGTCGCCCAGGATGGAGGGCAGTGGCATAATCTCGGCTCACTGCAACCTCCGCCTCCCGGGTTTAAGCGATTCTCATGCCTCAGCCTCCCGAGTAGCTGTGATTACAGGCATGCACCACCATACCTGGCTAATTTTGGTATTTTTAGTAGAGATGGGGTTTCACCATGTTGGCCAGGCTGGTCTCTAACTCCTGACCTGGTGATCCGCCCACCTCGACCTCCCAAAGTGCAGGGATTACAGGCGTGAGCCACTGCGCCCGGCCCAAACTCGGCTAGTTTTTTGTATTTTTAGTAGAGACGGGCTTTTGCCACATTGCCCAGGCTGTGTTCTTCACTTTCATTTTGATGTTTTTTAGTGTTTTATTTATCATGCTTGGTTGAGAGTCACTCACTTCTTGAATCTGTGGATTAATTTTTTTGTCAATTCTGGAAATTTCTCTGCAGTGACATGAGTGCCTCTCCCTATTTTGTACTCTCTGCAATTCCATTCAGTGTTTGTTAGATTTTTCTCACTGTATCTTAGGTCTTAACCTCTTTTTCTTATTTTTCATCACTTTCTTTGCTGTAGGCTAAATTCTGGAAAATATCATCAGGTGCAGCCTCCAGTTCACTAATTTCTCTTCAGCTAAGTCTTGATCAGTTGAACAACATTCACTCAATTTTTTTATTTTCATTGTTATATTTTTAATTTTTAGAAATTCTTCTTGGCTCTTATTCCAATCTGCCAGATCTCTTTCTAATCTTTTCCTCATTACTATTTTCAATCCTTTATCTTTCTATTTTATTTAAAATATTTAAATACTTATTTTACATCTCTTGTCTGATAACTTTAATATATAATGTCTTATTCCAGTTCTGCTAATTTTTGGTTCAGTTGAGTCTTGCTCTAAGGCCTTGTTTCCTTGTAAATTTTGTGAATTGTGACTGTGGAGCTTTATCTGAAAGAATCCCTTGAAACACAGGTTGAAGTGGGGACGGAATTCCTCCCTCCAGAAAGGATTTGCATTTTCCTCTGTTGGCTCTTGGGGTCCTCACCTATGTGCGACTTCTTTAAGCTAGTTCATAGGATTACAGCTCTGGACGACCCCTGTGATGCCAATTTGGGCTGCATACCTGCTTAAGGCCTAGTATGGTGTTATGAATTCTAGGTGGAGATTTTTTTCTTTGCTCATACCCAGTATTGAAAACAGGATGTTTCTCTGGCTATCTTGGGGGTAGGAATGTGGGTTTGTTTCCAGTTCCCGCTTACTCTGAGGATTAGCCATTTGGATGGAGTTGAGCTTTCTTTGCAAGGCACGGGGACAGACTTCTCATCTGGGGCCAACTCAGGCTCTGTCTCTTTTCCCTCATGCTCTAAAAAGCTATGGAAACTAAGTTCATGTTCATCTAAGTTAGCAAATGCTTTGTTTTGGAAAATGCGTGCTTCCTTCTCCCTCTGAATTGCCACTTGCCAGGACACTGATGCATCTAAAACAATTTTAAAAAATATTTGGCCAGGCACAGTGGCTCATGCTTGTAATCCCAGCACTTTGGGAGGCTGAGGCAGAACATCTGAGGTCAGGAGTTTGAGGCCAGCTAGGCCAACATGGTGAAACCCCATCTCTACTAAAAACACAAAAATTAGCTGGGTGTGTAATCACAGTTACTCAGGAGGCTGAGGCAGGAAAATCGTTTGAACATAGGAAGCAGAGGTTATGGCGAGCCAAGATCACGCCGCTGCACTCCAACCTGGGTGACAGAGCAAGACCGCCCAAAAAAAAAAAAAAAAAAGAAAGAAAGAAAAAGTTACTCAAGGCTGGGTGCGGTGGCTCATGCCTGTGAGTTCAGCACTTTGAAAGGTTCAGGAGGGAGATCACTTGAGGTCAAGAGTTTGAGACCATCCTGGACAACATGATAAAATTGTGTCACTACTAAAAATATGAAAAAATTATCCGGGTATGGTGGTGGGTACCTGTAACCCCAGTTACTCAGGAGGTGGAGGCAGGAGAATCGCTTGAACCCAGAAGACAGAGGCTGCAGTGAATGGAGATCATGCAACTGCACTCCAGCCTGGGTGACAGAGTGAGACTCTGTCTCCAAAAAAAAAAAAAAAAAAGAAAAAAAGAAAAGGAAAGAAAAGATATCTAGAATTTTTAGTGTTAGTGGGTTTTTTGCCTGTTTTTGTTTTGTTTTGTTTTGTTTTGTTTTATTTTGTCTTTCTGAGACAGAGACTCACTCTGTCACCCAGCCTGGAGTGCAGTGGCACAATCTCGGCTCACTGCAAGCTCTGCCTCCCGGGCTCACGCCATTCTCCTGCCTCAGCCTCCCGAGTAGCTGGGATTGCAGGCACCTGCCACCATGTCCAGCTAATTTTATTTTCGTATTTTTAGTAGAGACGGGGTTTCACCGTGTTAGCCAGGATGGTCTGGATCTCCTGACCTCGTGATCTGCCCGCCTTGGCCTCCCAAAGTGCTGGGATTACGGGCGTGAGCCACCATGCCGGGCCCAGAATTTTTAGTTTTAAGTAGGATCATCACTTAGGTTTTGCCATGGTGATAGACAAAAGCCTAAAATTGAGACTTTCTTGAAAAGTCAACTCAAATCTCTAGCTTCAAGTGACTTCGTGTGTGCATAACACGAATACAGTTTAAATATGCCTTTTTTGGATAACACTTTATAAACTAAGAGTTAACAAAATGTTTACTGTGTTTGTTGTGACTGTGATAATATCCCATGCTTATTATAGACACTGAGTGAAATGGAAAAATATCAAGAATAAAATTAATATCACCACTACTTTCTACTATCCAGAAGCAGCTACCAACCATATTTTGTTATGCCAACTTTTGCCCAGATTTTGATATGCTTCCTATTTTTAAATAGTTGAGAAAGCATTGCTCCAGATAGATTTATTTAATTAGAAGGTTATGTTTCTTCTTTTGAGATGTGAGTCACAGAATAGCATTATTTCTCTCTGTTTCTATTCTGAGGTCACTGAAGATCAGTTAACTACATTTCTCAGCATAATCTATCCTGGTGGAGCTAATGAAAAAGAACCCACTGTGGAAACCGTGAGGGAGTAATAATTGAAGAAACAGTGCCACTCAGTGAGGGGTGGTAAAGGGTTTAGGTTTAACGGAGTGGTGCCACGCAGAAACGACGTGGCCATCAATCGAATGCTACTATATGCTGAGTTCCATGCAACAGAAAGGGGAGTATGATGAAATTAGGACTGGGATCGAAAGGATCATCGTATTTTACAAATAAAAATGCCTCAGTATGGCCAGGCGTGGTGGCTCACGCCTGTAATCCTAGCAGTTTGGGAGGCTGAGGCGGGCAGATCACGAGGTCAGGAGATCTAGACCATCCTGGCTAACACAGTGAAACCCCGTCTCTACTAAAAATACAAAAACAAAATTAGCCAGGCATGGTGGCGGGCGCCTGTAGTCCCAGCTACTCAGGAGGGTGAGGCAGGAGAATGGCGTGAACCCGAGAGGTGGAGCTTGCAGTGAGCCGAGATGGTGCCACTGTACTCCAGCCTGGGCGACAGAGTGAGACTCCGTCACAAAAAAAAAAAAAAAGAAAAAAGAAAAAAAAATATGCTTCAGTAAGTTTCACATGAGCTTAGATCTCTCCAGGCCTGTCTCTGAAACACTGCACACAGCTCAGGTCCCATGCAAATGCCTGGGCATGCCTGTCTTAACTGTCACAGATGGGGGCTTTCATCCAAGTTACTAAGATCGCCAATTGATCTGAAATATTTTGGTCCATAACCATGCTTATCTCTCAATTAAAGCCAGGAAGAGAGCCTCCCAGAACAAACATAGACCCAGTTTCCAGGTGGGTGGAGATGTAATGTGTGTTGAACATTGTGGAAGAGAATTCCAGTGAAATAACCCAAGGCCGGAAATATCAGTAATCCTGGAGAAAAGCTGAGTGCTTCGCCTTAGACCTCAATGAGCAAAAAGATGAAGTGTCTTTTTTAAACTCCTTCAATGAGAAGTCTTAGATGGCTGTACACTACTCTTCGGTTTTGCAGAGCCCAGTGAAAGATAACAGCCCCTGAGCTTTATTTAGGGTAAGGAGTTTTTTTTTGTTTGTTTGTTTTTGTTTTTTTTGTTTTTTTGTTTTTTGAGAGGGAGTCTTGTTCTGTTGCCAGGCTGGAGCAAGATCTTGGCTCACTGCGACCTCCGACTCCCTGGTTCAAGGGATTCTCCTGCCTCAGCCTCCCAAGTAGCTGGGATTGCAGGCATGCACCACCACACCCAGCTAATTTTTGAATTTTCAGCAGAGATGGGGTTTCACCAGGTTGGCTAAGATGGTCTTGATCTCCTGATGTTGTGATCCGCCCGCCTCAGCCTCCCAAAGTGCTGGGATTATAGGCGTGAGCCACCACGCCCAGCCAAGGATCTCTTTCTACAACAAAAAGCACAGGCTCTCGTGTCACAAAGATCTAAATCCAAATGCTAGGCCAGTCACTTCCTGGCTGTGCAAACTCACAAAAGATACTTAACATCTCCTCTATAACAGGGTGATTATAATACTTATCATGGCAGAGGTGCAGGAAGGATTGAAAATGATCTCTCTAATGCACCCTGCCCAAGGTAAATGGCAGTTACTCCGCTCGACTGTGTAAGTCCCTGATATCTGGAACCAACTTTGGTCTCAATGCCTGTGAAATACCTGGCCCACAGTAGTTGTTCTATAAATACTAATGAAATGAAAGGATAAAGTACTTATAGAATGAATCAATGCGTGGGAAGACCGAGGCAAAAGCATGTTGCTGTCCCACCAGGATGCTTTTAATGTAACAATATTTGTTGATGACTTCTCTTCTTTTCTTTTCCTTTCCTTTTCTTCTTTTATCTTTTCTTTCTTTATTTTTAGAGACAGGGTCTCTCTCTATCATCTGGGCTGGAGTACAGTGGTGCACTCACAGCTCACAGCAGCCTCAAACTCCTGGCCTCAAGCAATCCTCCTGCCTCATCCTCTTGCCTCAGCCTCAAGAGTAGCTGGGACTCTAGGTGTGCACCAACATGCCTGGCTTTTTTTTTTTTTTAAATAACCTTTTTGTAGAGATGAGATCTTGCTTTGTTTCTCAGCCTGAGCTGACTTCTCATGGGAGAATTCCAACTAGTTCAAGGTTGGAAGTTGTCCATTCTCTGTCTGCTCTAGCCTCAGGCATCTAGACGTGCGGGTGGCCCCTTAACTCCATGCTGATCGCCTGAGCCCTGATGACTACCAGACTGACCAGAAGTCCATGGACACTAGCTGTGCTGAACCCCACCTGCCTTTGCCTCTCTTCCCCACTTACCTCTCACCCCGTCTAACTACTCCACTCACGTGGCCTGGGACCTGCCACCTCCCCATGTCACTTAGGGAAATGGAATTAGATAGAAGCAGAAAGGGAAGGAGCACATTTACAGGTGTAGGGGAAGAGGACCTGAAAGTCAAGCCTCACAATGGAAAACTATCAAATAGTTCTACTTGGAGGCTGATTTAATAAATTATAGCAATGAGTCAGTAGGGTGATGTCAGATAAATGAAATATTTAATACGATGTAATAATCCCTCCAGTAATGTTAGAATGTTCACATTTGTTCATCTAAAGCACTCCCTGATGAGACAGCTGAATGGCTGAACACACTGGAAGGCTGCTCTCTAACCCATGGGACTTACAGAGTCAGGGAACGGGGTCACTCTATCCTGCTCGTTCTGGGTGGTGGGATTTACCCCTCAACAAGGCATGTTTTCCTCTAATTAAGGAATAATGGATTTAAGGATACCTAGGAAAATACAAATTCTCGTTCTCTTTTTGTCTCTTTCTCTTCCGCCACAACCCACTCCACAGACAGAATCTGCCCGAGCCTCCCACGTGCTCCCTTCTTGGGTTGAGGGTCTGGGAAAGGTATCTCTGCTTATCTCTCACCTTGTAATTTGGTTTCCGCTGTGAATTGAGGAGCCATACAATAGATGCTTCCCAGCTGGTGGTTGGTTTGCTTGTTCACAAAGCTGACTGGTATCAGCTGAGGCTTTGTTAATGTTCAGGTTTCTATTTAATGGCATAAAAGAAAAAGGGAAATAGAAAGCCTTTCTTCAGAATTCTCAGGCTTACACAAAATAGAGCTGTTATTCCAGGACCAAACTGCTCACATCATCCACTCATGGCACGGTTACTAATTTATGTATTAAGTAGTTGGTATCCATTTCTGGATTATTTTCCTTCTATAATTAAACAGCACCACCTTCAACGGGGACAAAGACAACGTCACTGTGTCCCAGTGGCCTCCTTCTCTGGCTGTACAATTGCACACTCACCCTTTCACAGAACTGTAGATTCACCCACAAACCAGGCTGACTGCATGACATGGACCGACATTGCTGCTGTCACGGCCAATCTCTGTGGGATTCTTCCGCCCTGCCCTCCCCAACCCCTGCTCTGAATGGCCCACATGGGTCTCTCAGTTACCAAGAAGAACTGGAAGAATTTATCTGGGAAACCAGGTGTATATATTTATGTATGGCTGCTTTCTTCATCTTTTAAATGGAAATTTGTCTTATTAGATTTTTTTTTTTTTTTTTTTGAGAAGGAGTCTCGCTTTTTTTTGCCCTTGCCCAGGCTGGAGTGCACTGGCGTGATCTCGGCTCACTGCAACCTCGGCCTCCTGGGTTCAAGTGAGTCTCCTGTCTCAGCCTCCCAATAGCTGGGATTACAGGCATGAGCCACCACGCCCGGGTAATTTTTGTTTTTTTGGTTTTTTTCTTTTTTTTTTTTTTTGAGACACAGTCTCGCTCTGCCGCCCAGGCTGGAGTGCAGTGGCGCCATCTCGGCTCACTGCAAGCTCCACCTCCCAGGTTCACGCCATTCTCCTGCCTCAGCCTCCTGAGTAGCTGGGACTACAGGCGCCACCACACCCAGCTAATTTTTTGTATTTCTTTTAGTAGAGATAGGGTTTCACCATGTTGGCCAGGATGGTCTCGATCTCCTGACCTCATGATCCGCCCATCTTGGCCTCCCAAAGTGCTGGGATTACAGGCGTGAGCCACTGCGCCCGGCCAGTTTCTGTATTTTTAGTAGAGACAGGGTTTCGCCATGTTGGTCAGGCTGGTCTTGAACTCCTGACCTCAGGTGATCCACCCACCTCGGCCTCCCAATGTGTTGGGATTACAGGCTTGAGTCACTGCACTTGACCGATTTTTTATCCAAAGTTAATGAGTCTATGTAACACATTTTCCTTGAAAATTATTTATTTTATCAAAGTTACAAATTTATCTACATAGAGTTGACCAAGCTAGTCTCATGGTTCTTTAAACTTTCTGTATATCTGCAGTTTCCTCATTAAATTTTTTTTATGTATATGTGTGCTTTATTCATATTCTTGATTAGTTAGCTACAATTTTGGAAAATTATTTTTTCTAAAAAACAGCTCTCAGATTGATTTCTACCACTTTATGTCTCCCAAATCATTTATTTCTGCTCTTAACCTTAAAATGACAACATCAACATTATTTAAATTGTTAAAAGATCATGGAAAAAAAGAGGCAGAGCTTTCACATTCTTTTTATGAAGTCAGCATAACATTGATATAAAATCTAACAAAAATAAAACACCCCAACTGTGCAGAAAAATCTCACCCATAAATATCAATGCAAAAGTCCTAAGTCAAATGTTAGCAAATAGAATCTAGTATCAATTTTTTAAAATACACCATGTCAGCCAGGCACAGTGGCTTACGCCTGCGAGTTCAAGACCTGCCTGACCAAGGTGGTGAAACCCTGTCTCTACTGAAAACAACAACAACAACAACAACAACAAAAAATCAGCCAGGCATGGTAGCAGGTGCCTGTAATCCCAGCTACTCGGGAGGCTGAGGCAGAGAATTGCTTGAAACCGGGAGGCGGAGGTTGCAGTGAGCCAAGATCATGCCACTGTACTCCAGACTGGGCGACAGAGCGAGACTCCGTCCCCCCTGCTCCCCCCAAAAAAAACCACTATGTCTAAGTTTTCGTATAAGTATTACAAAGATGGTACATTCATTGGATATGTATTAAAACATTTATTATTACTACATAAGAAAAAAATCACAGACATCTCTTTAAATGTAAGATTTTGATATAATATTCAACATCAATTTTTATAATTTTTTAATTAAAAAAGAAATTGATGGTTACTTCTTAGATGTGGTTTTATATTGCTGTGGTCTGAATGTCCTCCCAAAATTCACGTCGGAACCTAATACCCAATATAACAGTATTAAGAGATGAGGTGTTTGGGCAGTGATGAAGTCACAGGGCTCCATTCTCCAGAATGGCCTTAGCGCCCTCCTAAAAGAGGCTCCAGGGAGTTCTCTTCCCGTCTTTGCCCTGTGCTGGCCCAGCAACAAGGTGCCATCTGTGAGTCCCATACCAGACACTAAACCTGTCAGCACCTTGACCGTGAACTTCTAGCCTCCGGTACTGACAGCAACAAATACACTGCTGTCTATTTTTTAAAAAGAAAGAAAAGGAAATCAGGAGGCCAAAAGAGAATCCATAGAGTTTGCTCTTGCACAAACAGTTCATCACCCGATTCTTTCAAGCTTGAGGTAAATTTTCAGGTTATCAGTCAGTGCATTTAGTATGAAAATCATCTAATTAGCCAGATTCAGATAGCATACTTCTCCCTGTGTAGTAGATCCAGAGCTCCGTCTGGTTGATAGAAGTAGAGGATGCTAATTATACAGGTTTGGGCAGTGGCCAAATCACTATCAAAGGCTGGAAAATAATCAGCTCTGTTATTTGCAAGGAAAGCAGGGTTTTGTCACAGCCTCCAGAGGTCAAAGGCTACCGATTTTACTGGCTGGATCACAGGAATGTTTCTGTTTGGACAAGGAGCTGGCAAGAACTCTATTCCCTTGCTTTGCAGTAGTGCCTGAAACAGCTGTTTTAAAGCGCTCCTCTGGAATGGCAGGTGCCAGTGAACGATCCACCTGCCTCGTGGCTGCTGGGAGCCTCTAGGTACCCTGGAATTGAGAAAGCTGTAAAAATGAGTACATATGTACGCAGTTATTCCCTTGGACATCTGGTTTTCTGTTTGTGTATTTGTGTTTTGTTTTGTTTCAAGGTCCCCAGACAAAATAAAGGTTACTTGGTAACATGTACTTACTGTGGGAGAATTCTGATATGTTATACATAGACTGCCCATTTTCCCCCCGGTTCAACCACTCAGAACCACGAAGGCTCCCCTGGGAGTGGAGGGCAGGGCTCCTGGGCACAGGGAGTGGCTGCCTCCCTGCCTGCTGTGCTTCAGTTTCTCTCAGACGGGGTCTTGTTCTGTCACCCAGACTCACTGCAGCCTTGAACTCCTGGCTTCAAGCGATCCTCCCACCTCAGCTTCCCAAAGCGCTGGGGTTAAAGGCGTTCACCGCAGTGCAGACCCTGCTCTGCTGTTCCTCCTCATCTCCTGCTGTGCCCCCACCGCTTGCCTCCAGCTGCAGCCCTGCACCCCACCTTGTGATCCCCAGAGACCTTACTCTCTATTCTTCATCCTTCTAACGGCTTTCCCTTGATATCGCCTCTGGTATTTGCTCTCTCTTAACCACATCTCAAAAATAAATAGAAAATCATCAGGAAAAATTCTCATAGGAAAAATGAGAAATTTGATATACATATTTTTCTCTTTTTGAAATGGAGTCTTGCCCTGTCCCCCAGACTGGAGTGCAGTGGCGCATTCTTGGCTCACTGCAAACTCCACCCCCCGGGTTCACGCCATTCTCCTGCCTCAGCCTCCCCAGTAGCTGGGACTACAGGTGCCCGCTACCACGCTCTGCTAATTTTTTGTATTTTTAGTAGAGACAGGGTTTCACCGTGTTAGCCAGGATGGTCTCGATCTCCTGACCTTGTGATTCGCCCCCCTCGGCCTCCCAAAGTGCTGGGATTACAGGCATGAGCCACCGCGCCCAGCCGAAATTTCATATATTTTCTATATAGTTACATAGTACTATTATCTAGCAGAAGAACAGTAAATAAATATAAATATTTATAATATCAGTAAATATATTCATCTCTGGATTCAAGGGGATGATTTCCTAGAGGACCAGAGGACATGGTCCTGATGGTGGTTCAGAGGAGCCACGTCTCCCTGCAGGCACAGGACCAGTGGCTGTTCTTCCCTGGTGGCTGTTCTGTCCTGTCTGTGCAGGGGAGGCTGAGAGGCAGGAAGCGGGGAAGCACACTTGCTTTGCTCTAATAGGTTGATCAGAAAGAACTTGTACCAGATTCAGAGCCCATAACTCCTCAAAAGCTCTTTATCGCCCAGAGTTACTCACAGATGCCAACAGGGCCCTGCTCCCCAAGCTATTTGGGAATGGATTTCTGTTGAAAGCCCACGAGCAGCTCATTAACACTCAACCCTCCCTAATCACAAAAGACATGGAGAGAAGTATCGGGGGCTGGTGTTGGAAGTCATGTTTGATAGTTTTTTTTTTCCTGCCAGAAAATTTTCAGGGCAGGGGAAAGAATATGGGTGATCATAGTTCTACCCAGGTGGCCTTTAGGCTAGACTTGTAGTCCTAGCTCTTATGTCAATAGCCAGGCGGAGAGGGCAAAGTAGCAAAGCTAGCATTTCTGCTCTGTCCAAGGCAATTCGACACTTTGCATCTATTTCTTCACTAAATGGTCACGTTCCCCCAATTTATACATGAGAAATCAGAAGCTGAGAATGACCATGTAACTTGGTAGGTATGAGTAAATGTCAGAGCTAGGATTTTTAACCTAGGATTTATTGCTCCCAAAGGCCATGTTCTTCCCAGAAACTGTCTGAGGCCCAACATGTCAAGAATCCAAGTCCTTGACCCCAGGGCACAATGCACGAGAGCTGGGCTGCCCTTTGGGTTTCAGGTCAGTTCAGTAGGAGGGTTTGCAGGAGCCTGTCCTGACAGTGATTCAGAGGAGCCGTCTCACACCTGGCAGACAGAAATGAAACAGCTGGGGTGACCGTCCTCTACTCTCCAACAGTGCAGATGTGGGGGACCACGGGGAAGCCCCAGCCTCACACTGGGGAGCTGTGGCCAGGCAGCAGCGAAGGCCTAGGCCAGCCAGACCTTGTCATTTGGTTTTAAGATCCAGAATATTTGATAAGAGCTGCTGAAACTGACAATAAAACCTTGCGGATTTTTAAGTAGTAGCTCATTGGTCCTCTCAGCAGCTGAGAAGTTTTGGTGTTATTGTTGTGGAAACAGTGCATTTAACTCAAATACAAAATACAACAAGGAGTTCTGTTACTTCCTACAACCTCACTCTCCACGCAATACTCAGATATCTTGAATGAACCCAGTTACGCTGGGGGACATAGGGAATCTTCAGGTCTCTGCTCCCACTAGACCTAACATGGTCCTCAGATGGGGGCTTGGTGTGGCCTCTGGAACAGTGCTTGATTTTAGTGCTGTAGCGCCAGGATGAGGGTCTCCTTGTTAAGCAGAGGTTTCTGAGTTTTGAATGGGTCATCCTGGACTCTTGAGAAGGGCCAGGAACAAGAGAAGCACAACATTAGGTTGTCCCTGGATCTGCTTTACAAAGTGAGCGCCCCGGCTATGTGCGGATAGGCTAGGACTGAATAGTCGTACAAGGCAGTAGGCACATTGAAGACATCATTATCATTCCCTTTTATCCATGTATTGATTAGATACTTAAAACTTTCAATGTTATCTTGAAGTTATCCAGTGATTCAGTGATATTTTATGTTGGAGGAAGGAAAATGTCAAGAGAGTTTCTAATTTATTTTTGATTTTATTTTCTTCTTCTTATTTTTTAGATTTAGAGACAGAGTCTCATGCTGTCATTCGGATGGAACATGGTGGTGTGATCATAGCTCACTGTAACTTCTAACTCCTGGGCTCAAGCAATCCTCCTGCCTCAGCCTCCCAAGTAGCTTGGACTAAAGGTGCGTGCCACCACACCCAGGTAATTTTTAAGGTTTTTGTAGAGATGGGGTCTCACCAGATTGCCCAAGCTGGTCTCGAACTTTTGGGATCAAGCAATCCTCCCATCCCAGCCTCCCAAAGTGCTGGAATTACAGGCATGAGCAACCGCACCTGGCCTAAGGTTTCTAATTTTGTTTTGTTTTGTTTTGTTTTTGAAACAAAGTCTTGCCCTGTCACCCAGGCTGGAGTGCAGTGGAGCAATCTTGGCTCGCTGCAACCTCCGCCTCCCAGATTCAAGTGATTCTCCTGCCTCAGCCTTCTGAGTAGCTAGGAATACAGGCGTGTGCCACCATGCCTGGCTAATTTTTTATATCTTTAGTAGAGACGGGGGTTTCATCATGTTGGCCAGGCTGGTCACGAACTCCTAACCTTGTGATCTGCTCGCCTCGGCCTCCCAAAGTGCTAGGACTACAGGCATGAGCCACGGCACCCAGCCTTTTTTTTTTTTTTGAGAAGGAGTCTCACTCTGTTGTCCAGGCTGGAGTTCTGTGGTGCAATCTTGGCTTGCTGCAACCTCTGGCTCTGGGTTCAAGAGATTCTCCTGCCTCAGCCTCCCAAGTAGCTGGGATTATAGGCATGTGCCACCACACCCTACTAATTTTTTTTTATAGTTTCAGTAGAGATGGGATTTCACCATGTTGGCCGGGTCTCGAACTTCTGACCTCCAGTGATCCGCCGGCCTTGGCCTCCCAAAGTGCTGTGATTACAGGCATGAGCCACTGTGTGTGGCCTAAGATTTCTAATTTTTTTTTTTTTATTTTTTTTATTTTTTATTTTTTGAGACAGAGTCTCGCTCTCTCGCCCAGGCTGGAGTGCAGTGGCCGGATCTCAGCTCACTGCAAGCTCCGCCTCCCGGGTTTACCCCATTCTCCTGCCTCAGCCTCCCGAGTAGCTGGGACTACAGGCACCCGCCACCTTGCCCAGCTACTTTTTTGTATTTTTTTTTTTTTAGTAGAGACGGGGTTTCACCGTTTTAGCCAGGATGATCTCGATCTCCTGACCTCGTGATCCGCCCGTCTCGGCCTCCCAAAGTGCTGGGATTACAGGCTTGAGCCACCGCGCCCGGCCTAAGATTTCTAATTTAAAAGGTCACCTGGCTAGCCCCTCCTGATTCAGTCTCCCTCAATGCCCATTTATAAGAAAACAATATACTCGCAACTCTCACAACTAGGACTGACAGCCAATCCCTTGCCAGAGTCTGGGAAGGCTTTCCACAAGCGGTAGAGCTAATGTTACTCAGTGGACAACGCGGGTCTGGCCTCAGGAATGGGTCAACTGGCTTCCATCCCTCTCCAAGCCTCACACACCGAGTGAGAGCCTCACCATCTGTGAAACCAGAACATGTCATGCCTCGACTCTCTAGATGCTACTTTTTGACACAGTCAGATTCCTCCTCCCCAGATAACTACTTCTGCTGTTAGACTGAGCTAGAGAATTCTGGAGCCTCTGTAGGAGGCTCGTTCTGGGGAGTGTAGTGGCCCAAATAAAGCACCAAGAATGGGGACAGAGTCCGGAAGAGCCTTGGCGTCTGGGCATCTGGAAGGCTGTTATTTCTGAGATCCTCAAATTTTATAAGGGTCACAAGGTCAGACGGCGAAGACAGGAAAAGCTCCCTTCATAGTTTAGCAAAGACATTCCAGCAGCAGGCCTCCTAGTGACAGAAAAGCTGTGTGTGTCCCCCAGCTCTTCCTGGGACAGCCACTTGGGAAGGGTGCGAGTGGGGACACACAGCATGCTTGTTCTTTTGTGCTAGTAGAGCTCTGCCTTCTTGGACAAGTAAACAAGAAAAAGGAGAAATCTTTGAAAAAATCGTATGGGCCTGATAAAGTCAACCTCGTGCTAAAATTTCACTGGAAACAATGTTTTTCTACAAAAAAAAAAAAAAAAAAACAAAAAAAAAACTAAAACATTTTAGGAAAACATGATCATGCTTAGATAAAAAATCAAATTGCCTTTTTGAAATGGAACAAAATGTCAAAGGGAGAACAGACTGATATGGAAGCAGCCCAGATAAAGAAAGGCGAGATAAGTAAAATAAGAAAATATTAAAGGAAACGAGAAATTCAATGCTGAATTAATCTATGTGGGGATGGTAAATCAGAAATGGCACCTTGGAAAACCTGATCTGTAGTGAGGGAGACAAACCGGAGACTCTCTCTGAGAATGGAGAGGAAAGGAAATTACATAGAAATGGTGGGATGGACAGAAAAAAAGAAAGTACAGCATTGGGGTGAAAGGGCATGAGATTCGGGGTCTCACGCAGACTTGAAGCTCAACGCCAGCACTTACAGCGTGTGTGGATCTGGGCCAGTCTTCCATCTGCAGTGCAGGGATCACAGTATCTCCTGAGAGTACCACAGCTGGGACAGCAACAAGTATGTATGGGAATTCAGCACGACATATGGCATCTGGTGAACACTCAACATGCATAAAAGGAGGAACAGAGACAGAAAGAAGTTAGGGCTGTTCCCTAGGAAGAATGTCAAGTAGAACCAATGGATGGAATAGTCACCAAAGACATCATGGTGGGAGGGTGAGGGTGAGGTAGATATGGGGTGGTTGGACCTTTCCTGAGCCTGAGCTGAAAAAAACGACCTGAGTGCAATTAGAAGGAGGTTACCAGGATGAGACATCAGTGACACGAGAAGTGGTTGTATTTTGGCATTCCGAGGATCAAGAAAACAAAACCCAACAAGCATTCTGGCAGCAAAAATAGGTTACCTGCAGAAGTTCAGAAATTAGGACGGCCTCAGGGAATCATTAAATACCAGAATCTGATGAAGGAACATTTGCTGTTTTGAAGGAAAATAGTTGCAAGACCAAAATATATGCCCAGTTGAGTTATTTTTCATGTGAAAACTACAGAAAGATATTTTTGAATATACAAGGTTCAAGAAATAGGCACGAATGTGCTATTCTGGTAAACATTGTTTTAGATGACCTAGAGCCAACTAAGCAATTAACCACTGTTAGCAAATGGATAATTGTGATATAAAAGGACTAATAGTGAACAATGAAATCTACTAAATATGTCATAAAACTTATTCTGTTATAAATTTAGTTTTAAAATGTACTGATAGTCTCAAATTTAATATGGAATTATATTTAATAGAAAAATGGTAATTTAATAAGAACAAACTGGTCTCAAACCCCAGATTTTATTAACAAAGTCTGGGATATGGGAGGTGATGCTGAATTAAAGCAATGCTAAATACCCCATCTTATGTGGGGTGCACAGTGGTTACCATGTCATGATTTTATTCTGGTACTTAGAGAAACATATGTCTAGTAATGTTCTTATAGCTTAAAAGTAACTTAATGGCCAGGCACGGTGGTTCACACCTGTAATCCCAGCACTTTGGGAGGCTGAAGGGGGTGGATCACGAGGTCGGGAGATCAAGACCATCCTGGCCAACAGAGTGAAACCCCGTCTCTACTAAAAATACAAAAATTAGCTGGGCATGGCCCTGTGTGCCTGTGATCCCAGTTACTTGGGGGGCTGAGGTGGGAGAATTGCTTGAACCTGGGAGCCAGAGGCTGCAGTAAGCCAAGATTGCACCACTGCACTCCAGCCTAAACAACGAGTGAGACTCTGTCTCAAAAAAAAAAAAAAAAGTAACTTACTGGCCGAGTGAGGTGGCTCATGCCTGTAATCCCAGCATTTTGGGAGGCAGAGGGGGGCAGATCACCTAAGGAGTTCAAGGCCAGCCTGGTCAACATGGCAAAACTCCATCTCTACTAAAAATACAAAAATTAGCTGGCCATGGTGGTGCATGCCTGTAATCCCAGCTACTAGGGGGGCTGATACAGGAGAATCACTTGAATCCGGGAGGCGGAGGTTGCAGCGAACCAAGATTGTGCCACTGCACTCAAGTCTGGGCAACAGAGCAAGACTCCATCTCAAAGAAAAAAAAGTAATTTATTGTTAGATTTAAAATCGGATGTGACTTCCAAATCTTTGGAAAATATTTAAGCAGGTAAAATCTAGCGTGTTAACAAAAAACTGAAAACACGGACTGAGGGAAGAGCCATAAAAGCTGTAAATTTTAAGGACAAGGGGAAATGTGCAGAACTTAATCCATATGCACAACATGGTTCTGATGTTAATACGTGTGCATGTGCATGCATGTGTGCATGGATGCTAGGAAAAAGAATGAAAGGAAGTGGGCCAAAATATGCTGTTTTTTATAAGAACATATGTTGTTATATGTAGAGACAACAGACAATATAACGACCACAGAAGACGGTGAAAGGGCCAGATGTGTAGACAGATAATGTAGGATATTGCCGAGGCAAGCCTTAGGTACCACTGTGGGAAGGGGAGGGGTCTGTGGTGTCTCCCCAAAGAGCTAGATCAGCAGGACCCTCCCCAAGGTCGGCCTCTGTTCCCCAGCGTCCCTGCCTTCATCAGAGAACACAGACACGGGTCTCTGCTCTTGTCAATTTAAATGGCATATAAAATACTAACCTAAGGTCAATTCTTCTAATGCTATTTTACCTTAATGGGCATATGATTTGAATGATTAACTTTCTAGCAGTTGAAATTGAGGAAGTGGAGCGCATACACGTGTGTCGGGCACACTGCCTAGCCCCAGGCATCGGGGCCGACTGCAGGCACAGGGCCCAGGGCCTGCAATACTTTTAAAGGCCCATGAAAATGTTTAAATTATAATTTTTTTAATATCAGAAGAGAGATTAATGGGATAATAATGAATACCTAATAGTGAATCTAGTTTGTTTTATGTTAATCTTTATACCAACACACATTTTTAATACTTTCTATGGAGAAAGTCACACAAACGCAAAAATGCCCAGGGTTCATACAAGCTATAATGTGGCCCTGCCATGAGCTCATAACACCTTGAACTCATCGTGCCCCTGAACTCACAGTATCCCTAAATTTATAAGATCACAGAGCACATAGATGTCCAAAATCATAGCACCTCTAGACTCATAGCACCCCTCAACTGGTACTTCTAAACTCATTGTACCCCTAAACTCATAGCACTCTTGAATTCATAGCACCCCTGAGCTCATGGTAGTCCTAAATTCAGCATTCCTGATCTCTTTGTACCTCTGATGTCATAGCACCTCTGCATTCATAACACTTCTGAGTTCATAGCACCCCTGAACTCATAGTGATCTACTCTGTCCTGTCCTGCCTGAATTACCAGTTAAAGAAGGCCTCAGTCACGAATTATTTAAATACCTAATCAATAGCAGAAAATGTCATTTTTATGAGTAAGCTGATGTTAATGATCTATACAAACAACAGTGTTCTGTTTTTTATGTGAGAAAAGACTTTATCACTTTTTATTGTTATTGTTTTATGTAATAAAAAGTGTCCACGTGAATAATCATATTCATAGGAAAGGTTAGATACAGGACTCAGAAGAGTTTGACCCAGGAACTAACACTGATTCAAGATTAAATTTTAGGTTTATTACTAAGCTGGTCTGTCTCCGTTTTCTTATCTGCAAGATGTGGATATTATTTATTTTTAGAGTTTTCATGTAGTTAAAATTAAACATATGCAAAGTGCTGGCTCTTGCCTGGCTTAGAGTATTCACCCGGTAAATGGTTACACAGTAGCTCGCTTACCATAAATGTCCAAGACCTGACCTGTTTCAAATTAATGATATTTCTGCAGTTTGTATATCTTAATGTGAAATGACTGCAATGACTACAAAGGAAAAGACGGTTGCCCAAGGGATGTGTTTAATAATGTGAGACACATAATTTGGTAGGAAATGAATGAATTAGGAAGATATATACGGCTTACAAAATGTTTCATTTTTATAAATGTGTTATGCATCACAATTGAAGTACCTACTAAATTTTAATAATCTTTTTGCATAAATCAGAAACATCTGGTTTGATACGAAATAAACAAGTAACCCAGTATAAAAAAAACTAAAATATATATTGACATAGATTTGTTCAATCATCATTCCCTAATCAATGAATAATTATTGAACATTTTCCTTATTTCCCATCACTGGGGACTCAGTACAAAATGACACAAAGTCTCTTCTTTCATGGACCTTGTGTTTTCCCAAGAGAGAAAGAAAACCAATAAGGAAGAAATGCCTAATAGTGGTGTGCTCGTTACATTATTTTGCCTTATAAACATCATATATTATTTCAGATAGTACTTACTGCTGTGGGGAGAAATAAATCTGGGTGAATGGTGTAGTTAGTAATATGGGATGGAGAGACTGCAGAAGGAGGCAGTTTTGACAATGTACTCAGAGGAGGCAAGACCACATCTGAGCCACTCTTTCTCCCCCATGTTGCTTATGAGGAGCACAAAGTCAGGTACCATAGGCTCTCCACATAATTTTGCTGAGTCAAAATGTTATCACTGTTACAAAAAGATCTATTATGACTGACATGCTTTGTTATTCTTACATATTTTTTGAGATTTTACCTTAAGATACGTTTCTCTTGCCCAGAAAGCCTTCAATTATTATTGAAATGAAAATGTTTTATCTGCAGAGGAACTAATTTGATTTGATTTGCCCCCTCTTGCAATGAGCTAGAAGCACACTTGAACAGGAATTCTGGTCAATTGATATCCTTGCTGACAGTGAGTCACCAAATGTCACATTTAGCAATGTGGATGTTCAATGTTAGGATATTAGAACACAAGAAAATAGACTTGACGCTAAAACTTCACTGAACGTAATGCAATCATTGATGATTCAGAAGTGCCTTAGGCTCTTGTGGTGTCTTGCTGTGAATATCACTTGATTCTGCTCATGTGTCAATCAATAGAGACTCATACATTTTATGGTAGATAGAGAGAGATGGCATGAATACCTGTGGGCTATAATGGGGAATTTAATTGGTGGTAGGACAGCAGGTAAATCATATATCTACCACAAAGTTGTTGCATTCATCCATTTTGTGTTGCTATAAAGGAATATCCAAGGACAGGTAATTTATAAAGAAAAGAGGTTTATTTGGCTTACGGTTCTTTTTTTTTTTTTTTTTTTGAGATGGAGTCTCGCTCTGTCACCCAGGCTGGAGTACAATGGCCGGATCTCAGCTCACTGCAAGCTCCACCTCCTGGGTTCACACCATTCTCCTGCCTCAGCCTCCCGAGTAGCCCACAATTTTGCTACCATTGTCCTTTCCAGAATCAGATTCCTTAACTTCCTACCTGAACTTTCTGCTTCCTTCTTTTTTTGAGATGGAGTCTCACTCTGTCACCCAGGTTGGAGTGCAGTGGCACGATCTCGGCTCACTGCAAGCTCTGCCTCCCGGGTTCACACCATTCTCCTGCCTCAGCCTCCCGAGTAGCTGGGACTACAGGTGCCTGCCACCTCGCCCAGCTTGTTTTTTATGTTTTTTAGTAGAGATGGGGTTTCACCATGTTAGCCAGGATGGTCTCGATCTCCTGACCTCATGATCCGCCCGTCTCGGCCTCCCAAAGTGCTGGGATTACAGGCTTGAGCCACCGCGCCCGGCCTGGCTTACAGTTCTTTCTGCACACTGTACAAGAGGCATGGTACCAGCATCTGCTTCTGGTGAGGCCTCAGGAAGCTTTTAGTTATGCAAAAGACAAAGAGGGGAGTGGGTGTGTCACATAGTGAGAGAGGGAGCAAGAGAGAGAGAATGGGAAGGGAGGTTCCAGACTCCCTTTAACAACCAGATCTCACGTGAGCTAACACAGTGAGAACTCACTCACCACCATGGGGATGGCAGCAAGCCATTCATTAGGGATCTGCCCCCGATGACCCAGACACCTCCCACCAGACCCACCTCCAACATTAGAGAGAACATTTCAACATGCGATCTGGAGAAGAAAAATGTCCAAACAATGTCAATACTAAATAAGTTCCACGTGAAATAAATGTAAAGCAGTAAAAAGCTGAAAAGAAAACTTAACAGAGAATGAGCCTATACTTTGGAGACCATGGTATTATGTTATCCTGGAGATTCTATGTATTATTGGTTTGTAAGCAGGACTGTGGCTTTCATGGACCCATCCTCACATTCTCCCAGGCCAGGCAGCAGAAGAGCTGAGTTGTCAGGAAAGCGAAGTCATGTTCCAGTGTCCCACGGCATGTATCTGAGATCAGCCATGGTGATCACGTCATGGCCAGGAGGACTCTGTCAAGTGCCGCTCCAGCCTCTTGTGTTTCCTTTGGCCTTTGGAATTAATCCCCACCCCTGATTCCTTTTCAGGTTTTCATCTCTAGCTCCCCCAGGCCAGACAGTCCTCACACACATGCACCACTCCAAAACTTGTTTCAGGAAGTCATTTAATTGGAAACCCTTTGAGCTTTGGAGTCACACAAACGAGTCTATGTTTTGTTTTGTTTTTTTCTTTTCTGTGGTATATTTGCATTTTAATCCTCATTTAATTTTGTCTAGAAGTACTACATTTTTTATTGGGGGTTTCGGAAACCGGGAAATGTGTCTCACCTCCCCTCAGGGAGGGGGTTAACAAGTACTATTTATTATCACCATCACCATCATCCTCATCATCACCAGTAGTTTCAAAGCTCTTACATGGGACCATCCTCTCCAATACCCTAAAATGGTAACTACAAACTGTCAACCACTGCCCCCATTCACAAGATTCATGATCACTACCCACAATATCAAAGACACGGAATCAAGCCAGATGGTCACTCACAATGGATAGGATTTTTTAAAAATGTGGAATGTGTACATATACACTGTGGAATACTACACAGCCATAAAAAGAACAAAATCATGTCCTTTGCAGCAACATGGATGCAGCTGGAGGCCATTATTCTAAGCAAATTAATGCAGAAACAGGAAAGCAAATACCATATGTTCTCACTTATAAGCAGAAGCCAACGCCAGGTGCAGTGGCTCACGCCTGCAATCCCAGCACTTTGGGAGGCCGAGGCAGGGGGATCACTTGAGGTCAGGAGTTTGAGACCAGCCCGGCCCCAACACGGTGAAACCCTGTCTTTACTAAAAATGCAAACATTAGCCGGGTGTGGTAGTGGGCGCCTGTAGTCCCAGCTACTTGGGAGGCTGAGGCAGGAGAATCGTTTAAAATCAGGAGGTGGAGGTTGCAGTGAGCCGAGATCGCACCACTGCACTCCAGCCTGGGCGACAGAGCGACACTCAGTCTCAATGATAATAATAATAAGTGGGAGCCGAACATTGGGTACTCATGGACATAGAGAAGGGAACAGTCAACACTGGGGACTGCCAGAGTAGGGAGGGACAGACGGGGGTAATGGCTGAAAAACTACCTAATGGACACTGTGCTCAGTACCTGGGTAACAGGATCATTCAGACTCCAAACCTCAGCATCACGCAATATACCCAGGTAACAAACCTGCATTTGTACCCCTGGCATATAAAATAAAGGTTGAAATTATTTTTAAAAATAAGACTCACTATGGCTTTCTCGTAAAGAATACTGGAAGGCCTCCTTCTGGCTCTATCATGCTATGGTTCCCTGGCACGGGTTCTTGTAATCTACTTATTGTATCTAATCCGAAGCCATAATCACTTATTTCCACACATGAACTGTGCCATTTCGGTTTCATCTGCCAAGAGTTTTGTCAGAGAGCAGGGATACTCCAGAGGTTCCACGGAGGCACTTTTTTTTTTTTTTTCTCCTGAGTCTTGCTCTGTTGCCCTGGCTGGAGTGCAGTGGCGTGATCTCGGCTCACTGCAGCCTCTGCCTCCTGGGTTCCAGCGATTCTCCTGAGTCAGCCTCCTGGGTAGCTGGGATTATAGGCGCATGCCACAATACCGGCTAATTTTTGTATATTTAGTAGAGTTGGTGTTTCACCATGTTTGCCAGGCTGGTCTCGAACTCCTGATCTCAGGTGATCCGCCGGCCTTGGCCTCCCAAAGTGCTGGGATTACAGGCGTGAGTCACCACGCCTGGCCTCACAGAGGCACTTTTACAGAGGAGTGCCTGGTGCTGAACAGGTAGCAAGTCCACACACTCTGGACAGGGCCAAACACCTTGTGGAAACTACACGGCCATGGCAGTCACGCCTAGAATCCTTTGTGCGGTGTTCACATAGACTGCTTTAGCCCCGATTGTGCCACTCAGGGCACCTGCCTTGAAATACCCGCGATGTTCCGGTCCGGGTCTGACGATGGACAGCAGGTGGCACTCTCGTTTTAGGATTCCAGCTCCTAAGTAAGTAACAAGGGAAAATTTCAGGCCCATATAAAAATTTATTTATATATTTTTTTCTCTGCCAAGCCAGAAATGTACTCCATTTTCTTTAATCAGGTTCATTTACTTCCTACTGTGGGACTTCAATTGGGTAATAGTCAACCAGACTTCTCCCCCTGGCTCCTTTCTTTCCTGGAGCAGGGTATTTAGGTTTGAGATTTGCCGGAGTTCGGGAGCTGTATGTGAAGGCCTTGCAGAGACAACAGAAAAGCTGTGTTTTACACGCAGAGCTCGACTGGCCATCCCCGGTAGCTCCAAGTGGCCTCGTGCAGACACAAGGGCGCATCTGGCCGGGGCCATGTTTACCCTGGGGTTCAGAGACTGTGTCTGCTGCCCTGTCTGACACCAGCAGAGCCCACAGGAGGGAGCCCCAAAGCTGGATGAAAGTCCCGGCAACAAGGAGAGGGAGGCTGAGGCTGAGGCTGAGGGCTCTGAGCTGCGCCTTGATTTCCTCCTGCGAGGTGCACAGCGCATGGACAGCTGCAGACAGCAGTGGGAGCCCTGGCTCACTCACTCCTTCACTCACTCATTCATTCAGCAAATACTCATGCAAAGCCTCCAGGATTCCAAAAACTCCATTTTGTTTATGGTATCAGCCAGCGTTCAGCCAGGGAACAGAAACCACACCAGTTATCTGAAGAGAGACAATATAATAGTAAAGAATTGTAAACCATGCATTCGGTTGAAGCCAGGAACTAAAAAAACAAAAGGAGAATGGTGGATGCCAGGGAGGAGGTAACAGCAGGGAGCGGCTGCCACCCCTGAGGCTAGGGACACCAGGACCTAAAAGCTCAGGGGCCCGCAGAGCTGCTCAGCTGCTGCTGGTCTCTGGGTGTGTGTGATGGGGTTGGCTGTGAGTGTTAGAAACACTGCAAACTGGATTCAGCTGCTGCTACGGTGAGGGACTGACACGGCTGGGAGGGAGTGTGGGCACTCAAGAATGGGGAATGGACAGGAAAATCAAGTCCCTCCTTGCTCTTCCCTCCTTACCAGTTCCTTCTAGCACCTTCCACTGGCACAGCCTGGCAGGAAGCTGGAGGCACAGCAAGGATGTGGCTCACAGTTCAACCCCACCCTCACAGGGCAGAGTGCGAATGGGGGTTTGGAGCCCTGAGACAATAGTTGAGTCCCTGGCACACTCACAGAACCGCATTCTCACCCCCGAGGCTGCAACCCAGCCTGGCAGCGGCGGGAGAAGGAGCAAGTGGGACTGGAGCATTGGTCCTCAGCACATGGCTCCCAGCCTAGACGGGAGAAGGGAGTTGGTTGACTCATTTCCTTTTATTGCTCAAATGTGACACACAATTTCACTAAAGGTCACACCATAGCACAGCTTATTTCCTCTCTTTTGCCAGAAGTTCCTTATAAAATTTCCTCAGTCTATCTTTTCACACCGCCCCCCTGCCCCCGTGACGTCCTCATGGTCTCTTAGCATGGTTTTACTTTTCATATAAATCGGATCCAAGCGGAGGGAAGCATGTCAAAATGCCACTGTGGCTCTTTTGTTACATGAAAATGTTGAGTCGAATTAATGCACTTTTAAACTAGACCTAGCTACGATGCTTTTCAACAGCTTTCATCATGATGGTAACGTCTTCGTTGTTAAATCTCATCAATTTCATAGGTATTGGCAATTCCATTCTTTGATAGGATGTTTACTTATGCATTTTTTCTTTTTTTTTTTTTGGAGACAGTCTTGCTCTGTCATCCAGGCTAGAGTGCAGTGGCATGATCTTGGCTCACTGCAACCTCTGCCTCCTGGGTGTTCAAGCTTCAAGCGATTCTTGTGCCTCAGCCTCCTGAGTAGCTGGGATTACAGGCCTTTGCCACCACCCCCAACTCATTTTTGTATTTTTAGTAGAGACGGAGTTTTGCCATGTTTGCCAGCCTGGTCTCGAACTCCTGACCTCAGGTGATCCACCCACCTCAGCCTCCCAAAATGCTGGGATTACAGGTGTGAGTCACCGAGGCTGGCCTGCATTTTTTCCTTACTTTTTCTGAGATGGAATCTCGCTCTGTTGCCCAGGCTGGAATGCAATGGCACGATCTTGGCTCACTGCAACCCCCGCCTCCTGGGTTCAAGCAATTCTCCTGCCTCAGCCTGGGATTACAGGCCTGTGCCACCACGCCCAGCTAATTTTTGTATTTTTAGTAGAGATGGGGTTTCCCAGCTAATTTTTGTATATTTAGTAGAGACAAGGTTTCACCATGTTGGCCAGGCTGGTCTCGAGCTCCTGACCTCAGGTGATCCAACTGCCTTAGCCTTCCAAGTTGCTAGGATTACAAGTATAAGCCACCATGCCTGGCCTGCATTTTTTCTAAATTTGGGAAAAGTAGAGGTAGAAGGGATTGGTAAGGTTGAGGTCCAAAGGAGAGAAAACAGAAGTGAATGAGGAATGATTTTGAAGACTATGTACGTAGCCTTTGATCTAGGAAATGCACTGGACAATAATCAACAATGGACAAGACCAACCTGAAGCCTACAGTGGCTGAAAGAGACAGGAAGGTGGTTAGTTGATGAAGGAAAGATACCAGAACAGAAATATTTAAGACAAAGGTTATGTCTGGTTTACCTTTGGCAATATATTACCTTCTGTTTTTTTCTTATGGTTCACAGCCCAGAAGCTTGAAAACGACATTTCCCCTTCTCCCTTGCTACAGGTGCTTTGCATACACCTTTAACTCTATCAGTGAGATAAACTCACTTGATATTTGGAAGGTGGAAGGGTGACAGAAGTCTTGTTTTGTCTCTTTCTCTGGAAGTTATGGTCATGCTCTCGCCAGACAGGAGTTATTCAGCAGCCTCAGCCTCAACATCTTGTTTATGTCATGTCTACAGAGGGTCTGTGAACTCTGCAGCAATTGTCTGTAGCTTCATCCACTCTGGGCAACATCAAGTCTTAACTCTAACAGCAAACCTGAATGTCCCGGTGGCCCCTAGATTGTTGCTCCTTTAGACTTCCAATAGTGTGATAAGCACCCAAGCCCCTTCATGCAATCCCTTCCAGCTTTGACCTATGTAGAATGGTCTTTGTTTTCCTGAGCAAACCCGTAGTCCTTCTGAGGATGGGAGGAAATACAGACAAAAAGGCATACCCCACCATAAAGTCACTTTATTCAACAGGGTTAGTCTTATTTTACCACGTTTACTAGCTAGACAAGTTGCAAGAAGCTCAGAAGACCATATTCTATACATTTCTTGATGGACAAAGTTAGATTCAGATAAATATTGAGAGATGCAGAGACCTCTTTGCCCTGCCAGAATTTAAAATATCCTTATAGTATCTTTAATATACAAGGGACAGCTGAGGTGAATATGAGGAGAAAATGGCTTTTTTTTTTTTTTTTGCCAATATGATCCAGGCAACGCAAATAAGAAACAGGTGGAGGGATCCCTGTTTCATTACAGATGACATTAACTGAGAGTCACTTTTCATGTAGTAGATCTGGCTCAAGACTTTTATGAAATGTGAAATTTAATATTCATTCCTGAAATGAGGATTCATCTCTTTAAAAGCTGCTCACTATTTCACTCCAGATGTGAGTACCCACATGGGATGGATTGAGGTGGTCACATCAATTCTGTCTTCCCAGTGGTTCCTGATAATGTAGGGAAAGAATTTAGTCCCTGAGACTTTACATTGTTTTGAAGAGTGCTTGCCACAGATATGCTTTTTCTCTCTGCTCTGTTTCCCCCTCTTTATCATCTTAAAAAAGTTTTCATCTGTTTTAAAGATGCATTATCTTGTGAGTTTATAAATATAAAAGTTTTATCCATTGGAGAGAGTTAAGCAAATGCTTTATTATAGTGTCTCATTTTTGATTTCTTGCATAAGTTCTTTCAGAGTAAATACTGAAAAGTCAAAGGACCTGTCAGGATCATTGGCCATGACAGAGGCTGGATGGAGGCCACCTCATCCATCTGGTCCTGGCATTTCTGAGAAAGGACCATGTTGAACCATGCAGAGCAAATTTGCAAGGTTATAATCCTTTTTTTTTTTTCTTTTTTTTGAGATGCAGTCTCGCTCTGTCACCCAGGCTGGAGTGCAGTGGTGCAAGCTCTGCTCACTGCAAGCTCCACCTCCTGGGTTCACATCATTCTCCTGCCTCAGCCTCCCGAGTAGCTAGGACTACAGGTGCCTGCCACTGCACCCAGCTAATTTTTTTGGTTTTTTTTTTTAGTAGAGATGGGGTTTCACTGTGTTAGCCAGGATGGTCTCCATCTCCTGACCTCGTGATCCACCCGCCTCAGCCTCCCAAAGTGCTGGGATTACAGGCATGAGCCACTGTGCCCGGCTAATTTTGTATTTTTTTAGTTGAGACAGGGTTTCTCCATGTTGGTCAGGCAGGTCTCAAACTTCCAACCTCAGGTGATCCGCCCGCCTCGGCCTCCCAAAGTGCTGGGATTACAGGCATGAGCCACCACGCCTGGCTTCTTTTTTTGCATTTTTTGTAGAGACGAGGTTTCACCATGTTGGTCAGGTTGGTCTTGAACTCCTGACCTCATGATCCACCCGCCTTGGCCTCCCAAAGTGCTGTATGGGTGTGAGCCACTGCGCCTGGCCGGAGACACACTTCTATCTACAGTGTAGAGAGAGGTGACCTGCTTGGCCAAAACCAGAATGAGCACAGAGTCTGCCCTGCACTTTTGGTGTCACCCTAATAATCCTTGGGAAAACTACAGAGTAAAACAAAAAGAAGAAACTTCAAGAAAAGTAGGAATCGGCCGGGCGTGGTGGCGGGCGCCTATAGTCCCAGCTACTCGGGAGGCTGAGGCAGGAGAATGGTGTGAATCTGGGAGGCAGAGCTTGCAGTGAGCCGAGATCGTGCCACTGCACTCCAGCCTGGGAGACAGAGCAAGACTCCGTCTCAAAAAAAAAGAAAAAAAAAAAAAAAAAAGGAGGAATCAAACACTGAAAGCTATTCTAAGTCTAAAGGGTGAAGAGAATAATACCTTTATCCTGTCACTTAAACAGTTGGGATTCCATTTGAGAACCAATTCTAGCCAGCCTTCAAGCTGGTCCTTGATCGAGGGCCTACAAGAAGTGACGGCCCAGTGACTCTACAAGTTAATCTGTCCCTCGTCTCCACAGCCCTGAAGCATCCACGGGCATGCTGCGAACGCTGGAGGACTGACCAGCATGCCCCGATTGTTCTCTATTACTTGGAGTGTTAAGTATTATCTCCTTGGCTAGATGGAAAGAATTGGGAATAGAAGTTACATGCTAAAGAGCCATGCACAGCCAGCCACTGTGGCTGTCCTACCTGGTAGCCCAGCTCATGTAAGACTGACCCAGGACACCAGGGACCACTCCAGACCCCCTGTTAACCTTCCTTGGCACATCCAAGCAAAAGGCTGATACTCACTGCAAGGCAGTGCCTCACCTTACCACAGCCCATCACCACCACCCCCCTCTTCTCCAGAATCTAGCTCTTTAGCCTAATATGGAAATGAAAAAAAAAAGAGGATTTGTCCACGCATGTGACTGGGGAGACAGTTGGAGAGATGGTCGTAGGGAAAGGTGGGTACAGTGATGCAAATAATGTCACCGTTCTCTCTCTCTCTCCCAGCCTATCTGCTTATCTTTGTAAATTGGCTTCTTTCCCCCACTCTAATCCAAACAGATTAGATCTCTTTATCATGGGGTACTGCTAAAACCAGGCTTCTGTCCTGTCAGGAGTAGCAATCCCAGAGGAAAGAGCCGCTCACTCCTGCTTCGGTGTAGAGAATTCCCAGGGATGGTCTCTCAGTGGCCCAGCTTGGGTGACATTTCCCTACTTTGAGCTGTCATCAGGTATGAGGCTGGTGTTAGGATTTTCCAGGGCGGTTAGTTGGGTGTTCAGGAATGTGATTGGAATCCCCACCACAAACCCAGAATCAATGGAGCTGGGAAAATCAACAGGAGCTGGGGCAAAGCACTCCTCCAAAGGAAGGGACGGTTACTGATGCAGGTACCAACTGTTTATCGTGATGGTCTGTTCTGAGGAGTAACATATGATTTGTGCAGCAGAATTCCTCATAATAATAAAGAAAACAATGAGAGATCATGAACGTTTGACCCCATATATACACACAGGTCTGCACAACTACCTACCGGCAATTTCTCCTGGGGTGAGCGGTGGAATTCAGTTCAGAAATGATCCTCTTTGGTAGAAACAAGCCAGGAGGAACTCTGCGTGGCCACCGTCGGCCCTTGGTGTTATGCCTGGCCCAGCATTATCTGCCATTCAGTTTCAGGAGCATCTGACACACCTTTTCATGCTGAGAGCTAATTGCCCTATTTTCAAACCTGGAACTGTCCCTCCAGTGATACTTTTCCAATTGCCGTGATATATTCGTCTATCCAGCAAGCACTGCCAAAGCTATAGCTATTCTGGAGTGTCGTTGGGGTAGGGAGCAGGGGAATTATGCAGCAATACAGTGAACAAAAGTAAAGTCTCTCTGAATAAAAAGTTACAAAGCAATGGTATGCTTCCCTTAATAACTCATATGATAAAAATAGTTTACTATCCGTTTTTCTAATCTTCATGATGTGAGTACACTGTGTCATGGAAGTTATACAGGAACTGCTTACTGCAAATAATGCAATGAATATATTACAAAAGTAATTAAGTGAGAACCCAAGCAGAGTGGAGCAGTATTTTAACACTTCTTCACAACCAATACAAACCAAAACAATCCATAGGTAAGGCACAGGAGATAGATAAATAAAAAGCCAAGACAACAGGTAGATAAAAATAAATAAGAACCATTGTAGAATATAGAGCTGGATCTCACATTTCAATGTCTTTCAGAATGTCATTTGTGTTGTCTTGGAAGGAGGGAATAATAGATACTCATTTTAACCTGTACTGTGGTTTTATTAATTTGTTACCAATAGTTACTGATCCCTTGCAATGTATAAAACATTCTAGCAAGAAGTAGAGAGAATACAAAAAGAAAAAAAGTATAAAATATTCATTTATGTCCTCCAGGTGATTACAGTCTAGTTGATGAATTATTCCCAGAGTGTTCATAACAATAAAATTAGGCAAAGTGGATTATATGTACTGTGAGTGAAATACATATTATTGTCATGTGTAATTTAGAAGAAAAATAAATTGTGGCAAGGCTTTTTGGAGGTGTCACTTGGTCTTGGCCTTGAAATGTGGACAGGATTCCATCCATGGGGATGCGGAGGGGTGGCGGGGACAGGATGTGCACGGAAGAAGCAGAGATGAATATGAGAGAAGCAGAAAGTTGCTGGGCGCGGTGGCTCACGCCTGTAATCCCAGCACTTTGGGAGGCCGAGGCAGGCAGATCACGAGGTCAGGAGATCGAGACCATCCTGGTTAACTCGATGAAACCCTGTCTCTACTAAAAATACAAAAAATTAGCCAGGCGTGTTGGTGGGCCCCTGTAATCCCAGCTACTCGGGAGGCTGACGAAGGAGAATGGCGTGAACTCGGGAAGCAGAGCTTGCAGTGAGCCGAGATTGCGCCACTGCACTCCAACTTGGGTGACAGAGTGAGACTCTATCTCAAAAAAAAGAAGGAAGCAGAAAGTTCAGGTAGGAAGTTAAGGAATCTGATTCTGGAAAGGACAATGGTAGCAAAATTGTGGGCACGTTACATGTCAGGATGTAGCACTTCAAACTTATGTAGGTAAGAAAGGTACCATTGAAACTTTTTGAGAAAGGGAATCACATGGTTAACATGGTAACTTGGGAAAATTATTCTTGTCTTGGTCATGCAGAAGGACATTGTCATTGGAAGGGAAGGAACTGGGAGCATAGCAAATGGCTAGTCAGCTAATTAGATGTATTCGAGGGCTAGGGCTGCCCTAACAAAGTACCACAGACTGAGTGGCTTAAACAACAGAAATTTACTATTGCACAGTTTTGGAGGCTGGAAGTCTGAGATGAAGGCATTGGCAAGATCAGTGTCTTCTAAGGCCTCTCTCCTTGGTTTGCAGACAGCCGCCTTCTTACTGTGTCCTCACATGGTCTTCCCTCTGTGCATGTCTGTGTCCTAATCTCCTCTTTTTATAAGGACATCAGTTATGTCAGTTGGGTGCCAGCCTGTATGACCTCATTTTACCTTAATTATCTCTTTAAAGACCTGTCTCCAAATATAGTCACATTCTGAAATACTGGGGTTAGGATTTCAACATATGAATTTGGGGGAGACACAATTCAGCCCTTAACAGAGGTAATAAAGGCTTGAATTAGGATGGTTTTCTGGGGCATGAAGAAGAAATCAATCTAAAGCAAGAAAAGTGGGCTGACAACTCTTGGGGAGAGACTGGATGTATGGGGAAGGGAGAAGGATGCTCAGTGAGGCTGCATGTAGAGATTGCTTTTTTCTAAACAGCAAGGAAAGGAAAGGAAGGAAGCAAAAGGGTAAGGCTAATAGCCACAGATAAAAGCTTTGTTTGTTAGTATAGGGCAGAGGTCAACACATTGTAGACAAAGAGGAAGGAGGCAGGAGACAAGACAAAAAGATGACCTAAGGAAGGATACAGGAGGGATGAACACAGGCAAACTTATTAGCTTTAGGTGGGAGTAGGGGGTGATCTTTCCTTTCAGTTAAGACGAGAGAAAACAGACAGAGTACAGATGATTGTGAGGATACATCAAAATGTAGAAGATGGAAAATAAGGGAACTCGACATGGTGGTCCCAATTGTTTTGGTAAAGCACAAGACAAGATATGGTGGAAGTATCTGGATTCGTTTATAAGATGGAGTTTTATGTTTGTGAGTCAGGAAAGCCCATTAGATCCCTTTTCTGCTGTGAGATCCTTAGTACCACATGTGAGCTTCCATGACCTGCTTGCTGCTCTCTGGAACAGGGACCCTGCTTATCCTGAGCACAAATGAGAGAATGCCTGTAAAAGAACTTTACAAACTGGGAAGAACCCTAAAACCATTGGCTATTATTATTATTTTATCGCTTTATGATGTGAGTGTGAAGATTACCCATGCTAAAGCAGACCCTTCAGAACATTCTGGATCCAAATGGATCTCAACCTTCAGAGGTTCTAGGGTCCCTTCCTGGGACCAGATTGGACTGAAAAAGACCTAATCTCTATATATGTTAAGACCAGGCTGTGCAGATCTCTTCCCAAGAGCTGGGCCAGCGCTTGCTTCGTGCTGTTGGAGCCCGAACCTGGTACTTTCATAACACAATGCGCTAAAGCTTCTCACCAAAGCCTCCGAAGTAATTTTAAGCCCACGCAGTGAGAGGGGATGTGAAGCTAGCTGCCAGCACTTCATAAATTACTTCACTTTCTTGCATTTTTAAATCAGAGTGTCATATTCCCTTCAATTCTAATATATCACTTCAGGACACAATGTCATTTTAAATTTTTGAAATATTGTAAAAAATATTCTTCACTTCTTTGGTACATAACAATGACTCTTATTGCTCAAAAATTACCACTGTTACTCTCCAACTGATAAACAGGTTGGTTTCCAAAAGTTTGTTTGAAGTCAACTGTTTTTCCCAAGAGTAAAATTTTCTACTGTAAAAATGATATACATGGCTGGGCGCGGTGGCTCACGCCCATAATCCCAGTACTTTGGGAGGCCGAGGGTGGACGGATTACGAGGTCAGGAGATCGAGATCATACTGGCTAATATGGTGAAACCCAGTCTCTACTAAAAATCCAAAAAATTAGCCAGGTGTGGTGACAGGTGCCTGTAATCCCAGCTACTCGGGAGGCTGAGGCAGGGTAATCGCTTGAACCCGGGAGGCAGAGGTTGCAGTGAGCCATGATCACACCACTGCACCACTGCACTCCAGCATGGGCAACAGAGCGAGACTCAAAAAAAAAAAAAAAAAAAAAAAAAGATATACACATTGGTTAGGCTTCCAGATCAACCTGCAAAAATTCATGTCACCTCAAATAGGATAGGACATCACAGTCTTACCCTATACTGTCCAAAGCAAATTTTCCTTCCACTGGGTTTCTCAGAAGCAGAGAGAAGATTCTTTCTCAGACATACCAATCTCATTGTCCCCACATTGGGTCATATGTCCATTTTTAAACACTTTCTCTGGGATGGGACGTGCTCATTCACTTAAGCCAATCAGGAAATGTGGAGGCATACACTGTCCCTGAAACTCCTGGACTATGGGGGAAATGGTCAATGCCTGAATGAAAAAGAAAAAAGCAAGAGCGGATAAATGCTGGACAGCCAATGCAGCAATCTCATTTGCCATACCTGTGCTAGAGAAAGAAGCAAGAGGGAAATGCGTTTTCTCTCCTTTTTCTTGCTTAAGGCCAGCTTGAAAACCCCAATTTCCCCATCCTTCCTCTTTGCAGCACATCCACGCTTTTCCTGAGGCCAAAGTGGTCCACATCAAAACTCCTATTTTGAAGACTTAGTCCCAAATAACCCATCCAATTCCCCAGAGTATTTCATGCCATCTGTTCCTCTCTTCCATTCTCCCTGTCTTAGTCCATTTTGCGTTGCTATAAAAGAATACCTGAGACTGGGTAATTTATAACAGAAAGAGGTTTATTTAGCTCTTGATTCTGCAGGCTGAAAAATTCAAGGCTACAGCCCTGGCTTTTTGCGAGAACTTTTATGCTGTGTCACAACGTGGCGGAGAAGACAAAAGGAGAAGCAGACACATGCAAAGACGGGAAAAACTGAGGGGCACCTAGGCTTTATAACAACCCACTCTCACAGGAAATTATCTGTTTCTCTGAGAACTAATCCAGTCTCTCAAGGTTAAGAACTCACTACCACGAGGACAGCATTAAGTCATTCACAAGGGCTTCACACCAAACATCTCCCAAGAGGCCCCACCTCCCAACACCACCACACTGGGAATCAAATTTGGTCAAACAAGCTAGATCCCAAACCATACTACTACCCCATTGATGTTGCTGATTTCAGTTGATGTAAGAAGAATAGAGTAAGACACATTAAGGTTGAGCAGTCACCAACTCTGATATTTGTGTTTTTAAAGAAGATCATTATTTCAATCCCAAAGTTTCAATAAATCACAGGTTGGTGAAATTTCAGGCAGCATAAACACAAAGAAATAATAAAGGGAGGGTAAAATGGAAGTAGAAATGACAAACAAACCAGCTATGCCTGGATTCAACTGTGCCTGGACATCTCCCTCTGAATGCCTTCCTCATTGTTCCTTCCATTTATACAATTTCTCTTTCTCCACTTTTGAGTTCACTGATGTCCTACAACCTCTCAGGGGACACCTAAGAACATGCATGGCAGTAGCACCAGGAGGAAGGAATGGCATAAAAGACTGTCCCTTTTTTTCCTTTTCTTTTCTTTTTTTGAGACGGAGTTTCACTCTTGTTGCCCAGGCTGGAGTGCAGTGGTGCGATCTCGGCTCACCACAAACTCCGCCTCCCGGGTTCAAGCAATTCTCCTTCCTCAGCCTCCCAAGTAGCTGGGATTACAGGCATGAGTCACCACACCTGGCTACTTTTGTATTTTTAGTAGAGACAGGGTTTCTCCATATTGATCAGGCTGGTCTCAAACTCCCAACCTCAGGTGATCCGCCCGCCTCAGCCTCCCAAAGTGCTGGGATTACAAGCGTGGGCCACCGCACCCGGCCAGGACTGTCCCATTTTTATAAAAGTTATGGACACCTTCCACATTCATTGATCATGCAAAGGCCACTGCATAGATTAATTTCTAGATAAGCATATGATAAATGATAGATGTAAACACACCATATTTCATCAGCTTTAAGTCACCATTGATTATAAGATGCACCATTATTTTATATAACATTAAGATGGGGAAACTGTGCTGCCAGTTATAAGAGCCATCAGTTGAAAATGCATCCCAATTTTAGGGTTAAAAATGAAAGAAAAAAAAACCATGTATTTTGAATTGATGGACTTTCTATCCAAAAAACAGATAATTTTCTACTAATTTACTGAAGTTTGAGATAAGTAGGTGGGAGTGATAATGTGCCAGGAAGACTTCAAAGGAAGCCCTCACTGTAATTCAGGACTAGCCTTGCAGATGAAGATTTGAGCAGTTGGTTTTCCTTTTTTTTAAACCAAAAATCCAAGCAGATATTTTCAATCCCAGGTTTTTTAGACTCTTCCTTTAAAAATCCATTAATGGTATATAAGCCCATGTTATATTCAAGGCACTGTGCTAAACTCTGTGTAAGGAACAGAGAAATATAAAATACGGTAGTGACACTTAAGATGTTTATAAGTTAGTTGAGAAGAGGAATCATATTGGATGAATTTAAGCACTTAAGAAACAGCACGAGCAGTCACATCACGGTCTGAATGGCGCTGGAAGGATAACTATGGCCTGGTACACAGGGGAGGTTTTGAAATTGACCTGGATCTTGAGGAATGAGGAGAATTTGGATACTAGTGATGGGTGCTCTATGCTCTGCACTTTGGAGGTCTCATTTTAGAGCATACCTAGCAGGAGGAAGAGCAAAGCATGCTGGTAACAATTCATCGGACACCTCCGTGGAGCCAGCCAGTTGTCTAACCACTCCTATCTCATCTTTGTAGAGAATTCAGCTAGACAGTCCAAGGGACAGTGAATAGTAGATGGGATTCGTTTCCTCTGTCTCAACCAATTACTTCTCTTTGGCTGGTGAATTTAAGTGAGATTCCTGTAATTCAATTTTTTAGCCATGCATCCTGATTGATTAAATTCTCTTCCCACCTCCCTCCCACGATCTATTTCTTCATGGAACCTGTTGGTAGAGCTCTTAGATAATGAGATAGAAAGTACCAGAAAGTATTTTGAGAGAGTTTGATCAAGGAGTCAGGAGTGTTCATACTAAACCCTTGATCACAGCCCCCTTCTATGTCTCTGAGGGACATTTATTAGCAAAATCAAAGTCTAAGGAATGTTTGAATTGCCTAAGGCTTTATCCCAAATCCCAAAGCAGAACTCCACAACGCAGGGCTGGGGCTGGATCTGACAGACATTCATTTGTCCAGGCCTGGGATCTGAGTAGCTGCTTTTCTCTCCCTGCAAGAAACTAAATTTCAGATTATTCTGCTCCATCAAGAAAGACCAAATATATATATTCCAGAATACATAAGAACTAGACCAGAGAGTTCTCATTTCCTAGGAAAAACGTATGTGTAGCTCCAAGCTCAACCCACGTGAAAATGTGGCTTTTTCTGGTGCTCCAGCATGTGGGCCAATGTGGGCAGTGATGGTGGAGTCAAGGGGACAGAGACAACTCCTCTTTCCTAGGGAGTCACAGGAGTGACTCTCATTTCTGACCCCGAAATTAGAATACATCGACTGGCAAGGAACACAATTTGTCAATCTAAAACAAAGAAGTTGAGGCAAAATTAATGTAAGTAGAGAGTTTATATGGGCCAAACCTGAGAATTACAACCCTGGAACCTAGATTCAAGTTACCCTGGATATACACTCTGATTAGTGGTAGTTACCAGTGGATTTTCAAAGGAGAAGAAGAGGAAATTATTGAGTTGTTTTCCAGGAATTTCACTAAAGTAGCATAAGCTATTGATTGGCTCTACATTGTTCTTTGTATCACAAATTCCAGAAACACGAAGATAATGGGCTAGACAGCTAGTTGGGAACAAAATGACTTTAAACAATAGCCCCTGGACATGGGTGTAGGGGGCATGACTGAAGCCCCATGCTCATTTCTCTCTGGGCCTGCAAACATCACAGAGCTCAGACTACTCAGAGCTGTTTTCCTTTTCTCAAACTTAGATCACATATGATTCTCTTTCTAATGAATATCATTTATTGAAAAGAATAAAGTATGTGAAAATCTAGACAACAGAGCCAAGGAAAGTGTGTTAGTGTTCTCCGAAAAACAGAACCAGAATGATAGATGGATGGACGGATGGTTGGATAGGTAGGTAGGTAGGTAGATAGATGATAGATAGATAGATAGATGGATGGATGGATAGATAGATAGATAGATAGATAGATAGATAGATAGATAGATAGACAGACAGATAGATAGATAAAAGGAGATTTATTGTAGAAATTTGCTCACATGATTATGAAGGTTGAGAAGTCCCAATATGAGAATATGAGAAGTGACTATAGGTCACCGGCAAGCCGGTGAGCCAGGAAGGCTGATGGTGCGATTCAGTCGGGCCAAAGGCCTGAGAATGGGGCTTGGGGTCAGGCGCTAGTGTAAGTCCCAGAGTCTGAAGGCCCTGAGAATCAGGAGCTCCAAAGTCTGAGGACAGGAGAAGAGGGCTGACTCTGCTCAAGATGAGAGAGCACAAAGCGCCCTTCATCTTTTTATTCGATCTGGGCCCTGTATGGATTGGATGAGGCCCATCCACACTGGTGAGGGAGGATCTGCTTTACTCAGTCCACTGATTCAAACGCTCGTCTCTTCCAGAAACGCCCTCACGGACACACCCTGAAACAGTGTGTTACCAGCTATCTCCGCATCCCTTAGCCCAGTCAAGTTAACACAAAAAATTAAGTTACAGAAAGCGATAATATATTCTGTGAATTTTTATAATCAGAAGGTTTCAGATTAAAACAAACAAAAAAGGCCAGGTGTGGTGGCTCACACCTGTAATCCCAGCACTTTGGGAGGCCGAGGCAGGCGGATCACAAGGTCAGGAGATCGAGACCATCCTGGCTAACATGGTGAAACCCCGTTTCTACTAAAAAATACAAAAAATTAGCCAGTCGTGGTGGCGGGCGCCTGTAATCCCAGCTACTGGGGAGGCTGAGGCAGGAGAATGGCGTGAACCCGGGAGGTGGAGCTTGCAGTGAGCTGAGATGGCGCCACTGCACTCCAGCCTGGGCGATAGAGGGAGACTCCGTCTCAAAAAAAAAAAAAAAGAAAAAAGAAAAAATGTTCTCTTCAAAGGCAAGCTGGGGAGGAGAACAATGAAGATCTCCTGAAATATCAGAATTACTGCAACAGCTCTGTACTTGCTTCATTCTCTGGGCTATGCAGACATGAACACCTGGGTCAGCTCCTAGCTGGAAATATCTGCTCTTTTTCCTTCCCACCCTTGCTTTCACTTGCAGCCATCAGGGAGCACCATCATGACCCGGCAACTCTGGCTTCATCTAAAATGTCAAATAGTCAAAGGTCCTAGCGGGCTCTTTACTTACCCGTTGTTTTAAATGTATCAGCCAGTTGCAGAACATAAGGCTGCAAGTCACGTCATTCCATTGGGGCAAAAAATTATGGATCCTTAGTCTTAAGAAAAAGATTCTAGTCGGCCAGGCGCAGCGGCTCAAGCCTGTAATCCCAGCACTTTGGGAGGCCAAGGCGGGCGGATTACAAGGTCAGGAGATCGAGACCATCCTGGCTAACAAGGTGAAACCAAACCCCGTCTCTACTAAAAATACAAAAAAAATTAGCCGGGCATGGTGGCGGGCGCCTGTAGTCCCAGCTACTCGGGAGGCTGAGGCAGGAGAATGGGGTGAACCCGGGAGGCAGAGCTTGCAGTGAGCGGAGATTGCACCACGGCACTCCAGCCTGGGCTACAGAGCAAGACTCTGTCTCAAAAAAAAAAAAAAAAAAAATTCTAGTCAAAGATTCACCTTCCCGTTACATTAAAAATAATGTAGCCAGTGAGAGACTCCCATTTCTCAGCACGAGCTTACGTAGAGCTCCAAGCTCCATCCTCTGGAAAATGAGGCCAACTCTCCCACCTAGAATGTGATTATCCGGTCAGTACTCCGCTTCTTGAGGGTGAGAGAAGGTGGGGGCATGGCTTTTTCCTGAAAGGCAGTGAAGTCACACCAACTGGGAACCCTCTACATTCCCACCAGTGTTCATCCCCTGCCTCCTCCAGACCCTTAAGCCTGATCCTGATGGCTCTTGCCTCAGCTGGCTGCTCCCTGGAATACTTATGTCCACTGTGGTCAGGTCACAGGAGTCATGAAAAAAATCACACATGATTACACACATCGAAATGCGTATACATGCACTCACATACATGCACACGGACATATACACTTTTGCACACCCACGTGCACACACATGTGCTTGCACATGCACATATATGAGCATACATACACGTCCACACATACTTACATATATGTGCACACACGTACATGCTTGTCCGTACATATAAAATGTATGGACATACCATTAAAAAATGCATTAGAACGCTTCCTTTCAGAAGCAAAATCGTGGCTCTTCCTCCTGGCATTTCCTGTGTGAGTTTACAGTTACAGAGGGTGTTGCAGTCAGTCCAATGCTGTAAATAATACTCTCCAACCAAATGACACCTGCTAGAAAGTTACTTCTTTATGGGTTTCAGAATACAGGGTTGGAGTAGGGGGAAGAATGAAAGATAGATCTGAGCTCTTCAAACAACACTCTATTGATTTATGTAGGAAAAAGTCTGGAATCTGTCAAAGCAAACAGCACTATGTTAAATGTAAAATGTAATACCAGCTGTGGTAGCCCCTGCTGCCAATACATATATTTCAGGAACTCAATTTACTTTTAAATGGAATTTTAACGTCAGTGAAAGGAGTCACAGTGAATCCCTTATTTATATGAAAACTGTCTTCAGCAGAGAAGAACAATGCATGTGCTCTCCCGGTCTCTAGAAATAGGAAATTAAACAAACTTCAGGAGAAAATGTGTTTTCTCAATTATTTATTTACACCCCAGGATGGGGTCAGGGAGAGGTGGGGAGGTTGGATTACGTGGGGTGGGGCTGTCAGCTTTCCAGTTTCTGGTTCCATCCTGGGTGCTTTGTGCTGGAGCTTCTTTCTTCAGTGGAATGTGAGTGGCCCCCTCCTCAGGACTTGGGGCACTGCCTGTAGGTGACCTGGATGGGAAGAGGTCCTTTGCTGATTCTCAGACACTTCTCCCGTCGAAGTAGGCGAGAGCCTCGGAGGTCCTGGGCTAGTGCATACTAACGACTCTGATGAATTGGTGACATCTGCATGCTCAATTAGCTGAGATCCTGGTTTGTTTTGCCACAAGGGTATATGATCTAATACCTTGAAAAAAAGTGTACTGTAGCCGCCCTGTCACTGGGATGAAGATGACCTAAGTCAAGAGCAATTCTGATCACTGCACATTTTTAGCACCAAGAAAGGATCCTCTCTTTTGGCAGAAATAGTGAGTCCTGTCTCTCCCTTGCCTGTGCACAGAGTAACCTCTTCAAGAAAATAGATTCCTAGGATCGTGGGGTGGTAAGGGGACTCAAGGACATCTCTTCGGCCACCATCGGAAGCCTGAGTCCTTTGCCTAGAATCCTGTGATCTTTGGTGACTTTTGGTGAGGGTTCCCATGCTGTGTGCATCAGCCACAGACCTGTCCTCGGGCCCCAGAGACTGGGAACTCCCAGGGGAAAGTCATTCAACCCAGTCACCCACTTAGGTTCCCTGGCTTCTCCGGAAATAACACAGGAAAAAGAGTTTTATTAATATTGTAATGTCCTGGCCGGGTGCCGTGGCTCAAGCCTATAATCCCAGCACTTTGGGAGGCCAAGACAGGCAGATCATCTGAAGTCAGGAGTTCAAGACCAGTCTGCCCAACATGGTGAAACTCCGTCTCTACTAAAAATACCAAAAATTAGCCGGGCGTGGTGGCGGGTGCCTGTAATCCCAGCTACTCTGGTGGTTGAGGCAGAAGAATTGCTTGAACCCAGGAGACAGGGGTTGCAGTGAGCTGAGATTGCACCATTGCACTCCAGCCTGAGAAACAAGAGCGAAACTCCATCTCAAAAAAAAAAAAAAAAAAAAAAAAAAAAATTGTAATGTACAAGATAATCCATGTGAGTTAACAAGAATCCATAGGGCTCAGTCTGGCCTCTAATTAGAATCTGAAAATACATTCCCTACTATGAAATCCATATCACTTAATCATCAAATTACATATCCCATCCACATTAGTCTTCATATTGTGAGGCCTTTAATATAAATATCAGTATAGAACGGATTACATGCTTTTAGATTTGATAACATGAACACCGATACATGCTTTTGGAAAGATTATAAAGAAATCCCTTAGGCACCACAGATCTGCCCCAGCCCCTGACACAATGTCCATGGTGGCTTTGGGGAAATGCACACGAGAGCACGGGGAAAATGCAACCCCCCAACCCACATCACCCAAAACAGCTTTGAACAGCCCAGTTTCTCCCAGCAAAACACACACCCAAAGCATTCCTTTTCGAAAATACACGTCCATCAGAATCATGGGAGATTTAAGGTCTAATGTATCCCTGGATTTTTTTCCTTTCTTTGAGGCTGCAGGTGCCTTGGTATATATTATATTCTAAGCTGATTAGTTTTCTCCATTTTGGTTCTCAAAGACATTCGATTCGACTTGTTTTAGATTTCAAAGCTCAGTCTTTCAGGCTGGGCAAGCACTTTGAGTGTTCAAAACAGACTTACGGGCTATTCTCTGTCCTTAATCTCAGTGAAACAATACCTGGATTTGCTGCCCCTCCCTCTCCAGCCTGTCTCCTTCTCAGCTCCTCCCAAATCCAGAGCTTGCAGCTGGCAAGTACAAGACACAGACTGAAAAGTCTAATCGAGCAAGGACCCAGAGATATGCCCGGTGCTGCCATTGTTTCCAGTGTATCTTCCTCCTGTTACTCTTAAGCCAGGGTGAAGGAGAGCTTCCAAGACCTCTTGGTTGCAGGCACCCAGCAGAGTCTTCTCTCTGGGTAGCACTTGGTCTGTACATCCTAGTTCTGCACCTACTAGTTGAGAGAACCAGGGTAACTAACTTCTACTTCCTCAGCTTCAGTTTTCTCATCTCCAATGATGTCATAATTGCACCTGTCCTATAGCGTTGTTACGGGAATTAAATGAGGAATCCTTGAATCATGCCTAACAACATGCCAGGCACATGATGAGCATCCTCATGTCATCCTTCATTATCCTTCTGAAGGTTCCTGCCCCAGGGAATTGCAATCATGCTCATATCTACATCTCTTGCCTCTATTGCTTCCCACCTATTGCCCTGTGGCCTCCAGCACCAACAAAATGCTATTTCCTTTCCTCTCTAGCCATATTCTTACAGGTGTAGGAGACCACTTCTCAAGGATGCCTCTCACTCTTCTCACCCATGAGGGCCCTGGCTGTCCTTAAGACACCCATAATTCAGCCAGCTCAGAACCTGTGACTGTGTCTCCCCTGTCCCCAGGAACCCAGTGGATATTTTAGGCCCCCCAGCTGACACTCAGCTGCTCAGGAAGTCTCTGCAAGTTTTGCTTCCTGCCCTCTGCTCAAACCCTCTGCTCTCGTCTGGCATCTCCATCCCACGCCCTAGTGCTTGTCTGGGCACTGCCCACCCTGCTCCTTCCGTCAGCCCAGACCCCAAATCCCTACCCAAGCCCATGGCCCCCAAACCCCGAGTCTGCTGTGGGAGTGGGGAGGAGCTAGACAACCTGAGTAGGCATTATCATCAGACTTCCTTCACAGAGAAACCCACCTCTGCTCATAGAGGATGCGAGGGCTTCCTGAGTTCTCCCAGATGGTGACCACACTGGTCAGCTCATTCCAAACACAATCTGAGCATTAAATAGTCCAAAGAATCATTGTTTCTAAGTTTGTGAAAAAGGACGTTGACAGTTTGATAGGAATAATGATGAATCTGTAGATTGCTTTGGGCAGTATGGTTATTTTCACAATATTGATTCTTGTAATCCATGAGCACAGGATGTATTTCCTTTGTTTGTGTCATCTGTGATTTCTTTCAGCAGCGTTTTGTAGTTCTCCTTGTAGAGATCTTCCACCTCCTTGGTTGGATGTATTCCTAGGTATTTTATTTTATTTTTTTACTTTTTATTTTATTTTATTTTTTGAGACAGAGTCTTGCTCTGTCGCCCAGGTTGGAGTGCAGTGGCGGGATCTCTGCTCACTGCAAGCTCTGCCTCCCGGGTTCCCGCCATTCTCCTGCCTCAGCCTCCCGAGTAGCTGGGACTACAGGCGCCCGCCACCACGCCTGGCTAATTTTTTGTGTTTTTAGTAGAGATGGGATTTCACCGTATTAGCCAGGATGGTCTCAATCTCCTGACCTCATGATCTACCCACCTGGGCCTCCCAAAGTGCTGGAATTACAGGCGTGAGCCACCACGTCCAGCCGGTATTTTATTTTTTTATGGCTATTGTAAATGGGACTGCATTCTTGATTTGGCGGTTTACTTGAACATTATTGGTAGAAATGCTACTGATTTTTGTACACTGATTTTGTATCCTGAAACTACTGGTGTTATTTTATTAGTTCCAAAAGTCTTTTGGTGGTATCTTTAGGGTTTTCTAGGTATGGAATCATATTGTCAGCAAAGAGATAGTTTGACTTCTTTTCCTGTTTAAATGCCTTTTCTTTCTTTCTCTTGCCTAGTTGCTCTGGCTAGGACTTCTAGTTCTATGTTGAATAGGAGTGGTGAGAGTGGGCAACCAGGAATGGCTCCAGTTTTTGCCCATTTAGTATAGTGTTGGCTATGTGTTTGTCATGGATGGATCTTATTATGTTGAGGTATGTTCCTTTGATGCCTAGTTTCTTGAGGGTTTTTATCATGAAGGGATGTTGAATTTTATCAAAACTTTTCCATGTCTATTAAGATAATCATATGGTTTTTGTTTGTAATTCTGTTTATGTGGTGAATCACATTTATTGATTCATATATATTGAACCAACCTTGGATCCCAGGAATGAAGCCTACTTCATCATGGTGAAATAATTGTTTGATGTGCCACTGGATTTGGTTTGCCAGTATTTTGTTGAGGATTTTTGCGTCTATGTTCATCAGGGATATTGTCCTGTAGTTTTCTTTTTTTGTGGCGTCTTTGCCAGGTTTTGGTAGCAGGCTGAGCAAAACTACCCCATTAAAAATGGCCAAAAGATGGCTGGGCACGGTGGCTCACGCCTGTAATCCCAGCACTTTGGGAGGTCAGGAGATTGAGACCATCCTGGCTAACACAGTGAAATCCCGTCTCTACCAAAAAATACAAAAAAAAAAAAAAAAAAATTAACCTGGCGTGGTGGCGGGCACCTGTAGTCCCAGCTACTTGGGAGGCTGAGGTAGGAGAATGGCATGAACCTGGGAGGCAGAGCTTGCAGTGAGCTGAGATCGCGCCACTGCACTCCAACCTGGGCAACAGAGTGAGACTCCATCTCAAAAAAAAAAAAAAAAAAAGGCCAAAAGACATAAGTAGACACTTAAAACATAGAAGTGGCCAAGAAACATGAAGAAATACTCAACGTCACTAATCATCAGAGAAATGCAAATCAAAACCATAATGAGATACCATCCCACACCAGTCAGAATATCTACTGTTAAAAAGTCAAAAAACAAGTGATGTTGGTGAGGTTGCATGCCTCAGCCTCCCAAGTAGCTAGGACTACAGGCGCCTGCCACCACGCCTGGCTAATTTTTTGTATTCTTAGTAGAGACGGGGTTTCACCGTGTTAGCCAGGATGGTCTCGATCTCCTGACCTCGTGATCTGCCCGCCTCGGCCTCCCAAAGTGCTGGGATTACAGGCGTGAGCCACCATGCCCGGCCAATTATCTGTATTTTCATGTTTGAGTGTGAGAGTTTTTTTTTATATACACAAGTCCCTTATTGGATATATGATTTACAGATACTTTGTCACATTCTTTGGGTTGTCTTTTCATTTTCTTGATGGTGTCATTTGAAGCCAAAAGTTTTTATTTTAATGATGTTCCATTGATCTATTTTTTTTTCTTCTATTGGGTATGCTTTTGATGTGATAGCTAAGAAACTATTGACTAGTCCACGGTTACAAATACTTATGTTTACTTTTAAGGGTTTTACAGTTTTAGGCCTTACATTTAGGTCTGTTATGCATTTCAGGTTAATTTTTGTGTATAGTGTGAGATACAGATAGTAGTACAACTTAATTCTTTTGCATTTTTTGAGCTTTCTTGAAAATCAATTTACCATAAATATGTGGGTTTATTTCTGGGCTCTCAATTGTGTTGCAATTATCTGTATGTCTATCTATCTTTGTACCAATATCTCATATCTCAATTACTGTAACTTTACAGTAAGTTTGAAATTGAGAAGTATGAGTCCTCTAATTTTGTTGTTCTTTTTTGAGATTGTTTTGGTTATTCTGGGTTCTGTGGATTTCAATATGAATTTTAGGACCTGTTTGTTTATTTCTTCAAGAAGGCAATTGGAATTTTGATTGGGATTACATTTGTAGGTCATTGGGGAGATTATTGATATCAATATTAAGCCTGCAATCCATAAACATGGGATTTCTTTCTATTTATTTTGGTATTGTTAAATGTCTTCAAATTATGTCTTGCAGTTTTCAGTATTCAATTCTTACACTTCGTTAGTTAAATGTATTTCTTTTGATGCTATGGTAAATGGAATTGATTTCTTAATTTCACTTTTGATTTGCTTTTTGCTAGTATATAGAAATACAGTTAAATTTTGTGTATTGAGTTTTTATCCTGCAGCCTTGCCGAATATATTTTATTGGTTCTAATAGATTTTCTCATGGATTCTTTAGGATTTTCAATATACAAGTTCACGCCATCTGGGAATAGAGATAGTTTTCCAATCTTGATGCTTATTTCTTTTTCTTGTCTTCTCTCCCTGGCTAGAACTTATGTACAATGTTGAATAGAAGGGGTGAAAGTGGACATTCCTATCTTGTTCCTAATCTTGGGGTGGGGGACAGCATTCAGTCTGCATAATTATGATGTTAGCTGTGCGTTTTATCAAGTTGAGGAAGTTTACTTTTATTCTCAATTGGTTAATGTTTTTAATGTGAAAGGGTGTTGTGAAAAGTGCTTTTACATCCATTGAGATGATCATGTGTCTTTTGTCTTTTATTCTATTAATATGATGCATTACACTGATTAATTTTGTATTTTGAACCAACCTGCATTAGTAGAATAAATCCCACTTGCTGATGTTGCATAATCCTTTTTATATATTGCTATATTAAATTTGCTAGTATTCTGTTAGGGATTTTTGCATCTGTTTTCATAAGGTATATTGGTCTACAGTTTTCTTTGCAGTGTATGTGTCTGAGTATCAGGGTTAAAACTGGGCTCCTATCATGAATTGGGAAGCTTCACTCCTATTTTTTGGATAAGTTTGTTAAGGATTGGTGTTCATTCTTCTTTAAACATTTGATAAAATTCAACAATGAAGACATCTGGCCTGGTATTTTCTTTATGGACGATTTTTCATCACTAATTTAATCTTTTTTCTTGTTATAGGTATATTCAGATGTGTTTCTTCTTGGGTCAGTTTTGGTAGATTATGTCTTTAGAGGAATCTTTCCATTTCATGTTGGTTGTTTAATTTATTGGCATACTCTTGCTCATAGTATTTCCTCATAGCCATTTTTTATTTCTGTAAAGTTGGTAGTAACATTCCCTCTTTCACTCCTGCTTTTAGTAATTTGAGTCTTCGCTCTCATTTTCTGTTACTCTAGCAAAAAGTGTGTCAATTTTGTTAAGTTTTCCAAAGAATCAACTTTTGGTTTCATTTTATTGTTTTTCTAGTCTCAATTTCATTCATCTCCACTCTAATCTTTATGTTTCCCTCGTTTCCGCTTGCTTTGGGTTTAGTTTTCTCTTCTTTTTCTTGTTTTTAAGGCAGAATTCACTTAAAGATTCGAAAGCTCTCCTCTTTTTTAATATAGTCCTTTACAGCTATAAATGTACCTCTTAGCACTGTTTTCACTGCATTCCATAAACATTGGTATGCTGTTTTCATTTTCATCCATTTCAAAGTATTTTTCTCATTTCCTTTATGATTTCTTCGTTGACCTATTATTATTAGAATTTTGTTATTTAATTTCCACATATTCATACATTTTCTAAATTTCCTTCTATTAAAAGACCTAATTTCTTTCCACTGCAATTAGAAAACATACTTTATTATTTCAGTATTTTAAATTTATTGAGACTAGTTGAACAGCCTACCATATTGTCTATCCTTGGGCATGTTTCACTTGACAAAAATGTGAATTTTGCTATAGTTGGGTGGAGTGTTCCACAAATGTCTGCTTAGGCTAGTTGGTTTATACTGTTTTCAAGTTTTCTATTTCCTTGTTGATCTTACCCCTAATCATTCTACTGAGTATTGAAAACGAAATATTAGAGTTTTGGAGTATTAATGTTGAATCATCTATTTCTCTCTTCCATTCTGTCAGTTTTTGCTTCATCTATTTTGGGGGCTCCCTTGTTAGGTATGTGCATCTTTACAAATGTTACATATTCCTGATGAATTGACTCATTATTTTAAAACCTCCTCCCTTTTCTCTAGTAAAACTTGTTGTCTTAAAGTATGTTTTGAGTGATATTAGCTCCACTCCAGCTCTCTTTTTGACACTGTTTTATGGCATATATTTTCTAACCTTTTACTTCCAACCTGTTTGTGATTTTAATCTAAAGCATATCTCCTGTAGACAGCATATAGTTGTATCAGGTGTTTTTTATTTCCATTTTGCCAGCCTCTGTCTTTTGATTGGAATACTTATTTCATTTACATTTAATGTAATTATTGTAAAATAGGATTTATGCTTGCCATTTGGCTATTTGTTTTCTATATATCTTATGTCTTTTTGTTCTTCTAGTACAGGCTTCTTTAAATCAAATAGATATTTTCTAGTATAGCATTTTTATTCCCTTATTACTTCTTTTACTACATGCTTTTGAATTATTTTCTTAGTGGTTGCTCTGGGGATTGCAGTTAACATTATAACTTGCTACTGTCTAGCTCAGATTAACACCAATTTAATTTCAATAGTATCCAAAATTTGCTCCAATATAGCTCCATTATCTTTCTCCTTACTTCTCATTATTATTGTCAAACAAATTATATCTTTGTACCTTATAAGCACATTCACACAGTTTTAAAATTACTGCTTTATGCAGTTATCTTTTAGATAGGAGTAAAAAGAGTTACAAAAGTTATATTTATACTGTCTTTTACAATTACCTATGTGTTTATCTTTACCAGTGCTTTTTATTTCTTTAGGTAGACTTCAGTTTCTCTCTAGTGCCCTTCAATTCCAATCAAAAGAATTCCTTTTAAGTATTCTGTGTAGAACACACCTATTAGTGAACAAATTCTCTCATTTTTGCTTTTTTGAGTATGTCTTAATTTCTCATTTGTTTAAAAGTATAGTTTTGCTGAATATGGAACTTTTAGTTGACAGTTTTTTTTTCCCCCAGTACTTATGTATAAAATCCCATTGCTTTTTGG